>NW_015159727.1:171058-197700 GCF_001447785.1 Gekko japonicus | reverse complement strand
GGGGGCTTGGAAGGCTTCTGCTGCCCATCCGGCTCTCCGGGGGGGTGGGAGAAGCAGCGTGGAGGGGTGGGGGGGCCTTGGATGGCTTCTGCCGCCCGTTTGTCTCTCCAGGCGGGAGGGAGAAGCAGCGCGGAGGGGTGAGGGGCCTTGGAGGGCTTCTGCCGGCTGTCCAGGTGGGTGGGAGAAGCGGCACGGGGGGTGGTGGTGGGTCTTGGAAGGCTTCTGCTGCCTGTCTACCACTGCCGCCCGTCACCTGCTCTCCCCAAAGGCCTCTAAAGCCGGGGGGGAGCACCAAAGACGGGCCCGTGGTGGCCGGCTCCGTACGGCTTGGCGGGTGGGCAGGAGAAGCGGCATGGGGGGGTGTAGCTAACCTCCCCCTCCTGCCATGAATAGATTTGTAATTAGAAAGAGGAAAGTCCTTTCTGATGCTGAAGATTCCTATTGCACACCTACAACATCCTGCAGTATAGACCTGAATGAGAGGCCAAACGAAGGCATCTGTGATGCCCTAATTTAGTAAATTTCAGTTCAAAGTTACCTTTATAAATAAGGCAGAAACAAGACTCCTGTAAATGAATGTCCAGGAAAACTTTAAAAATATTCCCCTACAGACTTTCTTACTGTTGCCTTTCTTACTGTCAAATTTGTGACCATTAGTTTGTCCTAGGCACATGTTATGTAGATTTGCAGATCTTAAAATGACTATTCTAAAAGTGAATTTCAAAAACAGGACACAGCAGGAAACTGTTGAGATACCACTATAACCACTGGCAAACTCTCACCTTTTCCTGGGTTTGGCCCAGCCCAAGGGCATTTTAGGGAGATTCCCAGGCCCCCTAAATTTCTGGGGAGCCCCTCCCTAAATCCCCCATGGCCCTGCCTCCATAGATAGTGACAATGGAGGCCCCTCCCTGTGATGTCACTGGGCCCCAGTTCTTTTAAGGAACTAGCATAGCAATGCCTCTGGCCCAGCCCAGCCCCAGCCCCCAGAAATTTAAAAGTCTATGCCCCTGCTTTGGGCAGGACCACATTCCATAGGTGCAACTCTTCCTGAACCTGCATTAGTTCTGCTTCCTTTTACCTGTTGTAGTGACCTGAATTATTCTGTGCTTTGCAACAGATGAAAGAAAAAGGAAGGTCACACAATGGCAGTGGCACTATGTGGTTTCCTACTATAATGATGCTTTTTCAATCTAATTCCTCCACCAAAAACACAGGAAATAATTTCAAGGCAAATGGCAACAAACAATACATGAGCTTTACATCTGCCCTGCAGGCCTGTTCTGCTCTCATATCTTCTGTTTATCACTCTAAACTTGGATAAACCACTCCCTCATTCAAAAGTTCATTCCTGAGGAGAAAATGTCAAAAGAAGTATTTGGCTGTTTTAAGTGGAATTCTTCATGACACAAGGTATTCAGTGTACCACTATCATTATAGTAAGAACATCTAGCATCTACTATTGTAATTATTGATGGCGAAATTACTGAAGAGCTTAAAAATCAGTCGAAGCCAATTGGGCAAGTTATTTTTTGGTTAAAATTTAAATGATTTTATAATGTATTTCAGTGGCAGAATTT
Organism: Gekko japonicus; assembly: GCF_001447785.1. Taxonomy (NCBI): domain Eukaryota; kingdom Metazoa; phylum Chordata; class Lepidosauria; order Squamata; family Gekkonidae; genus Gekko; species Gekko japonicus. Next base: position 196,120 of record NW_015159727.1, on the reverse strand, counting down.
AAGTGTTCTGCATTCAGAGTTCAGAACATACATTCCTTCATTGTTTCTGATTAGCAGATATGAAAAACAGCCACCACACCTTTTATTAGAACCAAAATGGCACATTTATTGTGACCCATGTGCTATAATTTTTTTTGCTTCATTTTGTTCACGAGGGTAAAAATGACACACACACAATAAGCGGCATGTTTCTTCAGGTTTTAAAAATCTGTAGAAACCAAGAACATTTATGATCTGTTTTGTAAGAATCAGTCAATCTAATAAAATGAATTGAATCTCTTCTTAGAAGCTTTAGACCAAAGCAGACAGCATATTCTTAAAATTTCTAAATTCATTGTTGGTTTTATGAATCCACATTCTGTTATGCAAGACTGATAACCAGAGTTGTTTATGTATGCATTTTGACAGACAACCCAAAAGGATGTCCTTAAGAGGCATGGGGGGAAATGAACATATAATCTTCACATTAAACTTCATAAATTCACTTTAGAAATAAATAGGATCCATGCAAACAGATAGCTGGAGCATAATTTTTAACTACCTATCTTTTACTTTTGTGAGGAGGACTGTTTAATTTAGGGCTGCCAAACCCCCGGTTTGCCAGGGATCCCCCGTTTTTTTTGGGGGGGGGTTCTACCTGCCGCCGGCCAGATGGCCAGCGGGGGAAGCCCCATCCCCAACACCCACAGCCACCCCTCCCTTTAAGTGTGTGGAACCCGTGTTTCCTCCCAAGCCGGATCCGCTTGTGATCAGGCTCGCAGGGAAATGCCAGCTTTGTGCATTTGAAAGGGAAATGCAGCTGCTCTTAAAGGAGAAACGCCAGCTCCTGCTCTTAAAGGGGAAACGCCGGCTCCTTTAAGTGCAGTTTCTGGAGATCCGGTGCGCGGGCGGGTGGGGAGGGCGGCAGACATTCCCAACGTGACATCATCACGTCGGGGATGCCCCGCCCCCTCCAGGAACACCCCCAAAGTCCCCCGCTGGGGGTGGAAGATGGACTTGGCAACCCTAGTTTAATTACATATTTGACAGGGGGAAGGGGGATTAAGTACATGTGAGATGGACAGTCCTAAACAACAGTTACAAAAGATGTGTGGGCTACAGGAGGTCTTCCATGGAATTGTGAAGCATATTGGCTAAGCAACTGAGCCATAAACACAGAAGACTCCATTTCAAACTCTTGCAACAGCCAAGAACTCACTAGGGCTGATTCTGCATTGGCTTTTCCCTCTGTTGTTTTACCAAACCCATGTTGGAACAGAAATTCCCCTCTGCATTGCATGCCACTTTGACTTTCTTTGTTCATCGGGTTTTATTGTACCTTCTGCATAGATTTATGGCCATTTTATGACCGTTCAAGGGTGACTTTGCAGTCAATACAGCATTGCCCTGAGGTATTTGAATGTGGTTTCAGCTGTACTTTTTCCTCCCAGTTGAGAAAATGTGGAGTGAATGCTAGATGCAGAATCACCCGAGGTGGCTTTAGGCGAACTGCTATATCTTCACTTCGGTGCCCGCCTGCCCACCCACCCCCAGCAGTATCAGGATTACACCAGCCTACCTTGCAGGGTCAATGTAAGTATTATTATTACATTTAGAGAAATGCAGGGGAAAACTTAATTGTACAAATAAGCTCTTAACACTAAACCTGTGTGCCTGTCTGATGAACATATGCTTGACTGTATATACAGTATTTAAAGACATTTACAGGATTATCCTAGGTAGTATTAAAGTATTATGAATATGTTCTTGAGCAGGAAAAAGCAAATAAAAAACTTTGGGGGGGGGGGGTTCTGTCACAAATCTGTTTGAGGGGGAAATCTCATATCAATATTTCTTTTATTTAAAAGAGAAGGGGTATAAAGTTATAACATCAAGTTGGTGCTTAATGGTTTTGTTTTAAAGTTCATCAACCAGAATTACCGTTTCATTGTTTACGGGTATCTTTGAAATTACAGAAATGTGCTTATGCTTCAGCTTCAGTGTTGGGTCCAGCTGCTGCACAGTCCAGGGCTCCACACAGGCCATAGGGTTGCCAAACCCCCTGGTTTGCCAGGGGTCCCCTGTTTTGGGGGGGGTTCTACCCTCCGCCGGCCAGATGGCCAGTGGGGGAAGCCCCACCCCCAACACCCACAGCCACCCATCTCTCTCCCTTTAAGTGTGTTTCCTCCCAAGCGCGAACTCTGCAAGCTTGCAGGGAAATGCCAGCTTCGTTCTTAAAAGGGAAACGCAGCTGCTCTTAAAGGGGAAACGCCAGCTGCCGGCTACTTTAAGTGCAGGGAGCTGCCGTTTCTGGAGATCCGGCGCACGGGCGGGTGGGGGGGGGAGGCAGGTGTCCCCAACTTGATGTCATCATGTTGGGGATGCCCCACCCCCTCCAGGAACGCCCCCCCCCAAAGTCCCCCGCTGGGGGTGGAAGATGGACTTGGCAACCCTAACAGGCCAGGATCTGCACTGCGCCAGGCAGCGGCTGCATAGTCTAAAGCTCCATACTGGATCTGGCAGCAACCATGCAACCCAGGGGTCTGGGCTGGGCCTGGTGGTGGCTACGCAACTTGGAATCCATGCTGGGCCCAGTGAAAGCTGCACTGGGCATGCCCCCACTGCTGATGCAACTTTGGAGCTTCACTGGGCATGCTGCTGCCAGTAGGCAGCCCAGGAATTGTACTGGCCCTGCTGGCGGTGGAGATGTCGGCCCGGTGAGAAAATTGGGAGGGAATCCTGCCCCCACAAGTATCATGGGCCTGCACTCTGTGCTATATTTTAGGAGAGGACAAAGAAAGATTCTTTGCAGCTTATCCTGTCATAACCTTTTGTGATTCTGGAAAAACAACATACAAGATTCCTTAAGATCATTTGTAAACTGCAGCAATTCTGTGTTTTCCTCATTAGGATAAGAAGAAACAACATTGCAACAGAGTCATCTTTCTAGGGAATACCACTGAAATAGGAGCCATTCATATCACTGCCAGCCCAGCTGTCTCAAGGGAGACATGGAATTAAGTTAGCAAGGATCAGTGTCAGACAGTTGCATGCGTTTGGAAATTAGCTGCTTGAAGGATAGTCTGCAAAAAAATCCCATTGGGTTTATTTAATGTGATGCACTCTACTGGAAAAAAGTGGACCTGGGCCTCCTGTAATCTATAATCTAAAAACAGCTTTCATTTTGAGACTAAATATAAACGGGGCTTTTTAAGCGGGAAAGATGAATTTGATTGTGGATGCAGAGAGGGCCTAAAAATGTGATTATTGTCCAGTACGAGGAGGGAGCCTATCTCTGGCATGAGTTTAAGTGAGTCTGAGCCAGCATTTCAGTTGGTTGTTTCAGTGCCAACTAGGGTTGCAAAGTGGCACTTACCCTTCCGGTGGGGGACTCCAGTTCGGCTCCTGGAGTGTGCGCGCGTGTGCGAAGCGCGCACCGCATGCACGTCACAGGGAAGTGATGTCATGACGCCGGGCACACTGGGGGCGGGGCCACGACCAATGTTCCCTCTAAGCTGTGGAGTCTTGTGAGCAAAATTTCTACTTTCTGAGCTACTGCCATTAAAGTTGTGAGCGAGCGATTCAGCTACTGCATTAATTAATTTGTTCTGGAGCCCTCCTTCCTGAGCTAAGACAAAAATTTGTGAGCCAGAGGCTAAAAAACTGTGAGCTAGCTCACACTAACTCAGCTTAGAGGGAACACTGGCCACGACCATAGATTTTTCCCTTGTATGGCCGTGGCCCCACCCCCAGCGTGCCTGGCATCATAACGTCACTTCCCTGTGAAGTGCACACTGGGGCGGGGTTCCCCCCGGGGCCTGATTTCCCGGCGTCGGGGAACGGGCCCTTGGGTTGGGGGGGGGTTTCCACCCCCCGGGGGGATTTGGCAGCCCTAGTGCTAACCTAGACATGATGGTTTATTTTAGGGTTGCCAGGTCTGGGTTGGAAAATACCTGGGGACTTTGGGGGTAGAGCTGGGAGAAGGTGGGGTTTGGGGAGGGGAGGGGCCTCAGCATAGTACAATGCTATAGAGTCCATCCTTCAACGCAGCCATTTTCTCCAGCTGGAGATCAGTTGAAAAAGCGGGAGATCTCCAGGCCCCACCTGGAGGCTGGCAATCCTATTTATTTTGTTTATTCGTGTTTCCATTTATATAATAAAGAAGTACTCTGATTTTTACAGCAAAAATGTGTGCAGGGTGATGGGAGCTGCGTTCTGTCCACTGAAGTAACGGGGCATGGAGTTCTCTCAGAATTACAGCTGATCTCCAGATGACGGTTATAAATTGCTTTGGAGGACATGGAAGCTTTGAAGTGTGGATTCTATGGCATCACATCACTGACAAGATCCCTCATCTCCCCAGACTCTGCTGTCCCCAGGCACCCCCTCCCCCAAATCTCCGGGAATTTTCCAAGATGGAGTTGGTAACCCTAAGGCAGCCTGCAGTGTGGGGAGGATTAACGTAAGATTTAGTTTTCTCACCAGTGCATACCTTTTTGTTTAAATACCACACACTCTTTTATATAGGGCACACATGGGAAGAAAGGTGGCTGTCCCATTCTGCATAGTTTTTCATTTTAAAACATTTAAATTTTTGATAATTGTGTTTCATGTATTTTTGTTATTGTCAGTCACTTTGAACATATGATGGAAAAGTGACATGTGAATGATTTAAATAAATACATTGGCTTTGAGCCACAGAGGCCTTGCCTTACAGTTACAGCACCTGTTTTGTCTTGAAGGTTATAGTCATTTGCAGTTTCTGAAGAAAACAGTTTCTATAGGGGTAGTCACAGTGTTTGAATATGGTTCTTTTCTTGCATTTTCCTGGAGTGAATTTGATTTGGGTTTTCCCACAAATGAAAAATAGGAAGTTTCCCACTGACTTAACTCCATTTGTATATTTTAGGGGACAAAGGAAGATATGAAAGATTATATGTAATCTACATAGCAGGAGTGTCCTCTGTGTGTGTCAGTGTGAGGCAAAGCACCCTGAATTCCCTCAAGGGTTAGCGTGATTATTAGCAGGCCTGCTCAAACTCACAGGTGTCTGTGGTTTGGACCTTCCTGTAGATATCATCCTTATCTCTTTCAAGGACAGAGTCAAGAATGAGGTAATCAGTTAATCATGAGAAGCTGTGCTCAGATGGGAGGGGGGAATTAGGAGCAGACGTTGAAGTCTTCTGGAAAGTTCCATCAAAAGGGATTCCTGATTGGATCTCAAGGACCACCTGATACCAGAGGGCCAAAAGCTACAATAAGGCTATAGGCCAGAGCGAAGCCATGCTAACTTTATGCTTGTGCCATGCTAGTATGCTTTGATATGTTATGCTACATCATGATGGACTGCTAAGTATAGAACACTTTAGGCTACAGCTTGGATACTTATGCTGCAAGAAGGTGTGCCATCTAATACCAGTTACTAAATGTAGATAGCAAATTAGCTTTTTTATTTCTCTGTTGCTAAGCTATAGAGACTGTACTGTATAGTGATATCCTTTTTTAAACTGTTCAATAAACTTTTATATATTTTTATAAAGGTCTGCTTTATTTGTGTGCATTTAACCTTGAGGAACCACAGGGCTGTGTGCTGCTCAGGTAAAAATGAGTGGTGACCCATGGGGACCCAGGCTTGGGTCTCTGGCAGTTAGGCTTATCAATGTCCAAGTATGGCCTGGAGATCTCCCAAGATTATAGCTGATCTTCAGATGGAAAATATTACTTGTCTGGAAGAAAATGACTACTTTGGATGGTGGAATCTATGGAATTATACCGTGATGAAGTCCCTTTCCTCCCCAAACTCAACACTTTCCCGGCCCCATCCCCAATATCCAGGAATTTCCCAACCTGGAGATGGCAAACCTAGAACATGTGTGCATGTTCATAAAACTCCAGAACTGGTCTGAAATAAAAGATACTAGCAAAAAATTAAGAAGGGGGGCAGGGAAATTTTTTTTGAAAGAGTTTGGGCTATAAAATTTGCATAAACTGCTTTGGTACATTAACCTCATTAAACAGAGTACATGTGGTTAGACTTAATACTGCAGGCATTTGTGTAGTAAAAAGATACAATAATACCTGTATATGCAATACTAGCATGATACCCGTGCTTCGCTATGGCATTTAAGTTCTGTAAATCCAGTTATAATACTGATTATGTGAAGTTTGAAATGTACAATTTGTTGTAGGAATTCTAATGGAGAAGATTGTAGTGTAAAAAAATGAAGTAAGACATACATACTTGTTTTTTTTTCCTCTGCTGAAGGACCTCTCTGTAGACCACATCGGTGGTTCTGCTCTCAAGTGCTAGGATCACCAGGCTGCTTGGTGAGCTCACTCTGGAGCAGGCCACATAGAACTGCCCATTTAAGAAGCAGTCATCTGTTAAGTCAATTCCTGCCACCTTCCACAAAAGTGATGGCCTCTCCACTTGAATTCCTGGATTGTTTTGCTCATATCGAGACAGTATTGTTCTGAGCACCTCAGGGTGATCTCACTGGTACTTGGCCTGCGCAGCTCAGGGCCCCGCAGGAGTACTATGTGCAAATGCCCTTACAGCATTCCTAAGTTACCTCCTCCTTGTAGCGTTGGTGTATCTGGCTCAACGTTTGCCAGGAGCTTTCTTGGGGGCAGTAAGAGGTGAGAGGTTGAGGGGGTGGTGGTGTGAGGGAGTGGTGATGCGGTGGACATTTCTTCAGGTTCATGAGGGAGGCAAGCATTGAAATGGCTCCTAGAAAGGTCCTTTACTATCTTCCCATGAGCATTAATTAACTCAATTGCCATGCTGGCTTTTTTGAAAAATGTCTATTCAGGAGTCTTGAATCACTGATTTCTGTAACTGTCCTCAGCTGTCTGCAGTCCCTTCTAACTGTGTTTAGATGCACAGCTGAGCAATCAGAGAGGCAAACAGGCAGGTTTTACCCCCGAACTCTGAACTACACAGTTGACCAATGTTTTCTACAAATTTGGGGTATAGTTCCATTGTGGCTGGGAGTGTGGCTAAGCTGGGCCAGCAGCACCGCTAAGGTGATCCTGCTGGGACGGTGTCCCTGATGGATTAATGTACCCTAGTCATGCCCCTACACCTGATAGACACCTGCCTGTCTGGAGTTGAGGGGTATGTTTAAAGGCATTGGGGAGGTTGGGCCAATTTAGACAGGAAGCACGGATGCCTCTGTCTGGATGGCGACACCCCGACACCGAAGACGTGTCCGCCTGCCTGCCTGCTCTTTCTGCTGACGTTGCCTGTCATGGGCCCGGACTCTGTTCATGACCACACCAAACCAGACCACATAGGGGTCACCAACGCATGGACTTGGACATTCTTTTGCGCCTGCCTGGCATGATGACGTTTCACTTCCATGCCAGAGCCCTGGAGTGGCACCTGCCGCGTGGACTCAACGTTTTGTTGTCGTGGCAGACCGAACTTTTAGTTCTGCCGCCACGAAAGGGGGGACTGTAACGATATGAGCTTATGTTTGTATTTCTGTATAGTGGTGATGCTGCTTATGTGTGTCTCTAGCATGAATACCTATGCATTGTGTATTCAGGGATTGCTGTATGTTGTGTGTTGCTTTGTTCTGCATCTCATGCTTGCCTAGAAATAGGCTGGCCTGGGCCTGCCGTTGCACATACGGACCATGTGCGTCCCTGGAATGTATCCCATGACTCTTTGGGATGGAGAAGACACCGCGCCATTGCACCCACTTGGAGAGCTATGGAAAATCCCCAGCGAACCCCGGCATTCTTGGAATGGAAAGAGCAAGTGACCCTACTCCCTTAATCTGGTTTGGAGATCTAAAGACAATAGCGTTTATGGCTTTGGAGCAGGAACCAGATCTGCAAATCAAGAGGTGTCCATGGGAACGGAAGATTCACACCTTGCCAAAAGGCACCTTTGATGTAGGAGTAGGATCTGCATATTGCCACCACCCCTCAGGAGAGCGTCATCCCCTCGTCATCCCCTCGTCACCCCCTCTTCATCCAGTAGTGATAGTTTAGAGGACGGGTTTGATAGTTTATGGCTGGATAGCACATGCCCCAAAAAGAGTTTATTTAAGGAGAAACTCTCCTTTGTTTCTCTGGTTAACCCACCTTCCCCATAGCAGTGCACTAAGGTGCTACAAGTGACTCTACTACTTAAGTTCTCCGGAGTCGCGACCCAGAGAGCTCACACGTGGTTTGGCTGGTCCTACCTGTGTGCCTTGGAGTTCACAAGCTGCTGCATTTCGGCTGCCCAGCGTTCCAAGGAGGAGAGTTCTTCCTCAGCTGGACCTCAGATGAGTATAGCCGTGCCCCAATGTGTCTTCCCCATTTTGATGCTTTTGTTATTTTCTATGCTGTAATTGTTCTGATGTACTATTGTAACTAAGGAGCTTGTGTGAAATTGTATGATTCCGATTTTGTATGCCTGATGAAAAACCTTTAGTAAAGACAACATTTATTTAAGGACTAGCGTGTTGTCTCACTTCCTGGGATATAGCGAGCGTCTCATTCGCCATCCGACCTCTGTATAGACTGGTATAGAACTTACGCACAGCCACAAACACCCAATTTTCCTTGGTAGATAACTTGGATTGGGTCTCCAGGAATTTCCTGGAGAAGTTGGCATAACAGGGGGGTGCAAGGAAGCAGCAGCCTGGGAACCACATAGGAATGAATGGGGGGAGCACATTTTACCCCTTTTGTTCCTCTAAGGGGGTCGAATTTCTAAAAATCCCTTTTTAGTGAGCATCTATGTCATGGTAGGAGCTCTCTCCCCGAATTTGGTATCTCTAGGTCCAGGGGTTTGGCCTGGGCATTGATTTTACGGTGAGGGGACTTTCTTTGATAGATAGATAGATGTCATTATTAGTATTTCTGTCCTTTAGTAAAATTCCTTTGTTAGGTTATTAGGTTATTGTCCCTTATTCTACAAAGTGTCACTGTTGAATAAGATGTTCAGACTACTGAAACTCTGCTGTAGAAATTCTACAGATCGTACTGTAAAGAAACAAATGTTTGATCTGGAAACCTGAAGTGCAAATACCAGTCACCATTGTCTCTCAGCATGCCCTGAGAGATAATGGTGACTGGTATTGTCTTTTCAAATCTCTTGTCTCTGTCATATACTTCACAAAGATCTCTAAGGCTAATGATACTTGCTGATATCTCTATTTACTGCATAAAAAAACAGCTGCTCTGCATAATTACCATAGAAACCAAGATGAACCACTATCACCCTTTCTACTGACATAACTTCCTGTAGAAAATGGCTACCTAGTATGGTGGATAGACTTATACCCTGATGAGGTCCCTCTCTTCCTCAAACCCAACCCTTTCCAGCCCCCAGCCCCAATATCCAGAAATTTCCCAACCTGGAGAGGTCTGCTTGGTTACCACCAGGACAAAGGCCTTTTCCACCTTGGCCCTGTCCTGGTGGAATGCCTTGCCGGACGAGGTTCAAGCCCTGCGAGACCTTCTGGGCTTCCCTAGGGCTTTCAAGTCAGTCTTGTTCAAGGAGGCCTTTTCCTGATCTTGTTCTGTTGGCCCTCCTGGAACTCTTCCACCCATTCACTTCTCTATATTTTATTGATTATTTATGAATGGCCAGTGTTTGGTTTTATTTTATATATTATGTATTTTTATATGCAATTTGTGTTTTACTGTTGTAATCCAGCCTGAGCCTGAAGGAAAGGGCAGAATAGAAATCGAATTAATTAATTTTTAAGTGTGTGTGTGTGTGTGCGCGCGCAGAGTTAAATCTTTGGGTTGCTTTACATATGACATTTTGCTCCTGTATGTCAATGTTTTCTATGCAGGCAAACAGTAAATGCTATTTACATAGTCATTTGTAAAAGTATACATTTGCTTTGATGTCACTGCATATGTTTGTAAGCTATTTCATACAACAGCTGCCAAACATATGTAATCACAAGACAAATACTTGTGCTGTCTTCACAAGGGTGTATTATCTTCATGTAGGTAAAATGTTGTATGAAACATCCCTTACAGATGACTGCTTGCCAGTTTGCTAGAGCTGAACACTGCTGGAAACAGAATAGTGGTTATAAAGATCTTTGCTTTGCTCCACAAAGCTCTTATTATTTTCTTAACAGAGATAACCAGATATTATTAATTTTGTTTCTTTTTATATTTGACTTCTGTTTGTTTTGTTTCTTTTATAGGGTTGCCAGGTCTGGGTTGGAAAATACCTGGAGACTTTGGGGGTGGATCCGTGAGAGGGTGGGGGTACCATGCCATAGAGTCCACCATTCAAAGCAGCCATTTTCTCCAGGGGAGCTGATCTCTGTCAGCTGGAGATCAGTTGTAAAAGTGGGAGATCTCCAGGCCCCACCTGGAGGCTGGCAACCCTATTTCTTTATATATATATATATGATGAGGCTCATCTGATACTTGCTGACTCGCTTAAGAGCTTAGGGGTTATACTAGACTTGACATTATTGCCGGAGAACAAGTTAAATAAAGCAGCAAAAACTGCTTTCTGCCATCTTCATTTAGCCTGGAAGCCTTCCTTGACTCAGCTGTTCCGACAATGTGGATCCATTACACAGTAACCTCAATGCTAAACTGCTGTAATGCACTCAACATGGTTCTGCCCTTAAAAGACAGCCTGGAAACCCCAGCTGATACAGAATGCCATAGCTTGATTACTCTTGGCAACTAAGCAGATATGCATATTACACCTGTTCTACAGTCACTCCATTGGGTACTGTGATGGACAGGAAGCTATCTTGCCCCTGGAACAGCCAATGAGCTGTTTAATACCTGACCCTACAGGAATGCTGTTCCAGCATTCAAACACATTTTTTTTCTTTTTGGAGTGGGGGGTGACTGTTCGAGGGAAGCACAGTAGCAGAGAGTCTCAGATTTAAAGAGTGGTTTTGCCTGGTTGCATGGCAGAGAGAAAGAAACCAAATGTCTGTTGTTGACTAGCTGGTGCCCTAAACTCAGTTCAACTATACTGAAATGCAGCAGCTGCAACCAGAATACTTTCTACATGGAAGGGGAAATACATACAATTAGTAAATTTAATGGTTGTGTTACCCAAAGAGAAGCAACAAGTATATGAACTATGCCTTTTGTGTAAAATTTAGCTTCCTCAAACCTTTCAATGAGCCTTCTAAATATTTCCAAATAGATTATTTTTTTTAAGTGAAACTATAGGTTTCACATGACATGTCAGGTGCAGTTCAAAGAAAAGCAATGTTTGCCTAGGATTATAAAACAGTGGTAAATGGCAGAGAAATTAAGAAAAGTCCAGTCCAGCCATGGCAGGTATGAGTACCCCACCTCCAGAAGACTAAACTGTACACTGTTGCACATATTAGATGTCAGTGCTATAGCAACAGCTAAAGAAGCAGCGTTGTGTGTACTTTCTGTTTATATCAGTTGGGATTGCACAGGAAAGGTTCTAGGTGCATTGTGTCCAAAATGTCTGCTTCTTATTTGCTGAGATTTCATAGATAATAACAGGGATGTTTAAAGATCAAGGTGTCCTTGGCAAACTTTTCTAGTTCTTCAGTTGCATCACTGACCATCAAAGAAATCTTGTACCATATTTAAGGTAGTGCAATGATATGCTCCAGTAGTATAAAAATACTTAGGAATGAACATCATCTCCTTGCAAGGATTTGTTTGCTTGTTCAGGGGTCATTTCGTAGAAAAAGAGGTGCAGGAGCTCATTAGTATAGCTCATTAGCATAACTTATTTGCATATGCCACACACCCTGACATCACCAGAAGTGTGTCAGAAGGCAACACCCACCGCTCAGGCTCCACTGGACTGTTTTGGATTGCTAGCTATGGGGGGGGGGAACGCGCAGATGTGCCCTCACAGAGGAGGGAGACCTTGTACCTGAATAAACCTTGGCCTTAAAGGTGCCACTGGACTCTTTTGGATTGCTGTTTATGGGGGGGGGGGCTCTGCAACTTACCTGGCTGCGTCTTGCTCCTTGTGGACCAGGGCTGCTAGGAGCAGGGGGTAGGGCTTGTTGCATGCAATGTTCCCTCCAAGCTGTGGAGACTTGTGAGCAAAAATTATATTTTGTGAGCCACTGGCATGAAAGTTGTGAGTGAACGATTTGGCTACTGCATCAATTAGTTTGCTCTGGAGCCCTCCTTCCTGTGCTAAGATAAAAATGTGTGAGCCGGAGGCTAAAAAACTGTGAGCTAGCTCACACTAACTCAGCTTAGAGGGAACACTGGTTGCATGTGCCCGCCCCCTGGGCTCTTTACTGCCAGAGCTCCGCTGCTGTGCGCTCCTGCAGGAAATGATCCCTGTGCTTGTTTAACATTTTGCAAGCTACACCTTGAGGGCTTTTAAAAAATTATGTAACTTGCCCCATTTATTTGACTCTATGCATCCTATAAGGCACATGAAACCAGAGAAAAGGGGCAAAAATCCCCCACCTCCCTTTTCACTGGTGAAAGCAAAACTGGAAGTTCTTTCTCTCTTCTCACAGCACACACTTGCAATGCTGAGTGAACAAACTTTTAAAAGGTGACTGTAATGATTTCATGTTTTGGTGTGTGTGTTTCTTTAAATGTTTATTTTGACTGCAGTACTGTAAGAAGAGTGATAGAGGGAGATAAGTGTGATGTGATTGGCTGATGACTGAGAGTGTGGGAGGAGGGGTTTCTATGAGAGTGATTCTGTGTGTGAATTTTGAAGAGTCTGTGTGACTATGGGAGATTTTGAGTCTATTCTGTGTGAAGAAGACAAAGAGGTTAGTCTGTGTGAATATGAGTTCTGAGTTTATTCTGTGTGAATAAGACAAAGAGTTCAGCCTGTGTGGCTATATAGATGAGAGAGATAGAGAGAGAGATTGAGTGTCTATGCCTGTCAGAGTGGAGTTTTGGGTGTTTGAGAGACTGTTTGTGACACCAAACTTTGCCAGTTATATTTACAAGTTGCTTTCATCAGCAACAGTTCAAAATAACCAGAAACCTATTTTGTTCTTTATTAAATAAAACATTTTTTGTTTAAACTTATCCCAGAAATCAGAATAGTCCTTCCTCAGGGCCACATAGTCCTCTGAAGTGCCCAGACCCTAAGTCAATCTACCAAAAGAGAGAGATTTGCAATTTTTAATTCCTGGTGGCAGCAGAAATCTACCAAGTTTAGGTACACAGAGAGTGTTTTAAAGGTAAAACCGTCTCCCCAGCAAGTGTTAGGCATATCATGTAGCTTGGTCCTTAGAATTACACAATTGTAGGTGGGTGGGTAAATGAGGCATCCCTTGATAGTTCATATATTATGGGAACAGAATTAAAAAAATGGATGAAAAAAAAATCTGCACAGTAGTGCCAAGCCCAGAAAAAGGAGGTGTTTCTACAGATGGCGGGAACCCCCATGTATGAATAAAAATCTTAAATTAAAAAGGAAGAACTAAAAGACAAATTGCTGAGATCTTGTGAGATTGCCTCATGAGTTCTTGGCAGGCATTTTGTATTGCTTAGGAAACCTCAGATGATCATTTGCAGTTGCCTAGGTAATTAAAAAAAACGGCAACTGCAGTTTCATTTTGACACCTGAAGTGAGTTGGAGAAGGAGGAGGAAGAAGTGGGCAGGCTGAAAAGAGAATATTAAAGATGAAGGGGGCAAGGATGCAAAGCCAGAGTGGAGGGAGGGAGCGAAGAAAGAAACATGGCTCAAAGGGGGAAGGAGAAGGGACAGAAGGGAGAGAATGGGAACAGGATGTAAAGGGAAGGGAGGCAGGGAAGGAAGGAAGGAAGGAGATAGGGTTGCCAGGTCTCTCCAAGTCCCCAATGGGGGAATTTGGGGAGGGGGGTGTTACTGGAGGGGGCGGGGATATCCCCAACATGATGACATCACACAAAAGTTATGTTATCACGTTGGGGCCCAGTGGCCCCTGCTTCTTGCCCAAAGCATTTAAACCATCCCTTTAAATGCTTTTGGCAAGAGGTAGAGGGCTGTCATGCACCTGCCTTCCAAGCCGCCTCTTCCCAATAGCATTTACAGACTCTCTTTAAATGCTATTGGGAGGGGGGGGAGGCCATGTGAGCCTGCCCTCCAAGCTGCAGATTTGCGGCTTGGAGGGCAGGCGTGCGCAGTCACCGCTCTTACACCCTCCCTCCTGCAAGATTTAAAGGGCCAGCTGGAGGGCCCTTTAAATCTTGTAGTAGGGATTGCCAGGTAGTTGCTCTTGGGGTTGGGGCTCCCCCCCCCCGATGGCCAGCTGGTGGAAAGCACCCTCCCAAGTCAGGAAACCCATGTGGGACCAGGGGTTCTGGCAACTCTAGAAGGAGAGCAGAGATATGATGGGAAAGATTCTCTCAGATCCCTTGCTTGTATTTTCATAAGAGAGAGTTTACTCTAATTACCTATTTTTCTGCTTTCCTGAGAACTTCCTCCTAAATAGAGTAAATGTATGTGAAGAGAAATATTGCCTCTCATTGATCATGAGGTAGAAAAAAAATTACCACAGTCCTTCCTAGATCAAGTTCCATGGTAGATATTTCTCCCATTTCCTTACTGGTAGAACTTACTGAGGATATCTCAGCTGTTACACTCTCAGAACTGAGGCCCTGTTTCTCCTATGGTTAGCCTCCATCTCCCTTTCTCCTCCTCGTTCCAGCCAAGAAAGGATTAAACTAGAGGGCTTAACTGTCACTGTAGAGTCCTAGGTTGAAGTAAGCAGACCTCTTAGTCATGTTCTGCAAAGATGAGGCAGCTCCATCCCCCCTTTAGCTTTGTGAGAGAAAAGATGCATCTGTGCATCTGCTTCTGCTGGCTTGAGTATACATTTCCTCAGAATCTGGAGAAGGAGAGAAGGTCACCTGCAGATTAGTTACAATATGGAAATATAACATTATTTAAGATAGTTATATCTGTTGGAATATACAAGGTCTATAGTGTACCTGTTTGAAGAACATCAGAAGAACATCCTACAGGAGACAGTTGAAGGACTGCTAGTTAGCATAGCTAGATTAGTGACTTCCCACAATTTCAAATTATGTCCTTCCTGTCTCTTTGGAGACCTCCTGCTCCAACTGAGCTGTTCCTGCTTCATTCCTTTTTTTTTAATCCCCCTAAGGGGAGTTTTTTTATTGCATTTTTAATAAACTACAAACTATAACAGAAAATTAGGAAGGGGAGGCTACAACTAGGAAGAAAGGAAAGAAAACTACAGCCAACACAGAGCCACATGCCAAGACGAGACCTGCCGGAAGAAGCTGCTCGGGGAAGATCGGCTCCAGAAAGGGCACCAGGACACCAATATCTGAAGCCGCGGAAGGAAGCCGGATGACAACTAGCCGGGGGTGCTGGTAGGCAGTCACCACCCTGTAGACAATGTGGCCCTAGTTAGGTTAATTGGTTGGTTAGAACCACTATGTAAACCGCCCAGAGACCCTTCGGGGTCAGGGCGGTATATAAGCCGAAGGTATAAATAAATAAATAAATAAACACCATTTAAGTGGGGGAGGAAGGGCACAGGGAGTACCTATTGAATTTTCATGACTATTCTGAGAAATGTAATGCTTTGATTTGAAGGTTTAGATTGCATTATTCTGATCTTGCAAAACACACCAAGTAATACTTAGCTGGGCATTTTTTAGTTCTGTCCCTCTGCTTTACATATTTATTTATTTATTTAAAATAATTCTCCTTTTTGACAGAATGGTCCCCAAGGTAGTACACAAATGATCATTTGACCATAGCTACATAAAAAAGAACTCACTAGAAAAAGCAATTATGCTTGGATTGGTTAGCAGCAAAAGGAAACCTGGCCACCGAAGAACACAGTGGCTAAACACCATAAAAGTTGACACCAGCCTGAACATGGAACTACTCAAAGAAACAGTACAAGATCAGAAAACGTGTAGAGATCAGGCCCATAGAATTGCCTAGAGCTGAACATGACTGAATGGCTAACAACAACAACAACATAAAAAAGAATGCATTCTAAAATATAAAAAAGCATCAGACTGAGTATCAAAAAGTCAGAGTGTAAAAAACTTAAATGCAGCATAAATTGTATTAATATCAGATGCTAATAAGTGCTTGGTCAAAATGAACAATTTTTACCTAGCACCTAAATGCCACCAAACTAGGTTGAGAGTTCCATAGAGGGGATGCCCGTCACAAAGAAGGACTTCTCCTTGGTATCTACGTACCTTACTTCATGTTTCGTGGGGAACTTGATACAAACTAGTACCAAGCTTTGTGTAATCATTCTCTGGCACCATAGCATTGTTTCTACCTTCTTCTATTTCCAAATGCACTATCAGCATGACAGTAAGGGATGGCATCTGGGCAATATCTACCTGTGTTTCTAGATTGTAAATTTTTCATATTTTTAAATTATTTTTTTAAAAAAAGATTGTAGAATCCAGTCTATTTGATTTTAAGGTAGCCAGTATTTTGGGTTGTCATATTTATAAAACCCACTTCTGTGCATCTGAAAAATTCCTCTATGTTCTACTACTGTAACCTGAGATCTGAGAAGTGTTCTGCATTTTCACATGCTACTTCTCTTCTCTTGAGCATGATTTATCTCTGTTGTATTGGGAACATTCTCCTGTATCTTTCTCAAGCAGTGATGGAAACCTTGTTGCTCATGTTGGCCTTTTGGCACATTGACCCCCACAGTGTATCCCTTGTGTTGTTTCCTTCCCTTAAGATCAACAGGCTTCAGGGACTGAACAAATACCAACTGTACACCAGGAGTTTGACTTGGCACCAGGTGAAATCATAATAGCTGTTTCAGCTGTTGTGGATGTCTGCGCTATCTGTAATTCTTTTCTCCATACAGATGATCTAATAGAACTGGGCCCAAGGTTCTTCTTTTCTTTAAAAAAATCCATCCATATTAACACAAGAATGACTCAGTCTAAACAGTGGAGATTTCCTGACTTTTAAAGCATTTGAAGACAATCCTTGATACGATTGTTTTTAGAAATGGCCAAATAAATTGGTAGAAAAGGCCAAAAAACCAAAAGAAAAATTACAAAAGGGCTAAAAATAAATTGTTAGTATATCAAAAATCTGATTTACAAACATTTGGATTTTATTCAACTCAAAAGGATAAAGGATAAAATCTAAATTGGTCAATGGTCATGAAACTAATTCAACAATACCACCTGAACCCATAATAGTTTGTCATGTGCATTAATATTATTTTTAAATATTTCTGCATGTATACTGTATACTTTTCTGTGTATTTCTGTGGCTTGTTGATGGTACACTGAATATTGTTTACACTGCATGCTTGTCACATTTTTTTCGTATTGTGGGTTCAGGTGGTTTTTTGTTTCATGGTTTACAATAAACCCCCGTTTTTATCTATTTTCTTGGATACTTTATTTTCTTTTAAATTCCTTGAAGATGTTCCTTGTTGTTTTCAAGTGAAATAAATTCAACATTTCATATGTATTGCTGACACTTAGCAGGGATAGGGAGGGGATTTCTGCTCTTGCAGTTGATTTCAATGATTTTTTAAAAAGAAGTGTAACTTTTTCTTTGAAATTGGTGGGATTTGGCAGTGCTTAACTTTGGCTGGATCCTGTCTGATATTTTTTAAAAAATATTGTTATGTTTCTTCCTATTGTATCAGATCATGGGGGGCTTGTTTGTTAACTTTGAATCCAGAAATAGTTTTCTACTATTGCTTGGCAGAGGGAATATGGGGCAAAGCTGGTTTCCTGTGCCCTATGTGTCACAAACCAGATGCACTTTAGCTGCTGTGGATTAAATGACAGTCTGTGTTGTGACAGCTAATACAGATACTTAGATCAGGCTGCCCTGGGCCTATATAAATGTTAAATTATACTGAAGGATATATTGTTGTTGTTCAGTCATACAGTCGTGATCGACTCTTCACGACCACATCATGCCAGGCCCTCATGTCCTCTGCTGTCCTCCCGAGTTTGCTCAACTTCAGGTTCATTGCATTGATAACACTGTCTAACTATCTCATCCTTTGCTGTCCCCTTCTTCTTTTACCTTCAATCATTCCCAGCATCAGGGCATTCTCGAGTGAGTGCTTCCTTCTCATTTGGTGGCCAACGTATTTGCGCATCAGCTTCAGTATCTGGCCTTCCAGGGAACAGTCAGGGTTGATTTCCTTTAGGATTGACTGATTTGAGCTCCTGGCATCTATTCTTTGGTGCTCGGCTTTCCTTATAATCCAGCTCTCACAGCCATACATTTCTACTGGGAATACCATTGCTTTGACCATACAGACTTTTGTTGGCAGGGTGATATCTCTGCTTTTTATTATGCTGTCTAGGTTTGGCATAGTTTTCCTCCCAAGGAGCAGGCATCTTTTAATTTCATGGCTGCAGTCACCGTCTTGGATCCCAGGAACATGAAATCTGTCCACAACTTCCCCTTCTATTTGCCAAGGAGTGATGGGGCCGGATGTCATGATCTTCGGGATTTTTTATGTTGAGTTTCAAGCCAACTTTTGTGCTCTCCTCTTTCATCCTAAACAAGAGGCTCTTTAGGTCCTCTTCACTTTCTGCCATTAGAGTGGTATTGTCTGCATATCTGAGGTTGTTGATGTTTTCCCCAGCAATCTTAATTCCAGTTTGTGATTCATCCAGGCTGGCATTTCACATGATGTATTCTGCATATACATTAATAAGCAGGGTGACAATATACATCCTTGTCATACTCTTTTTTCTATGCTAAACCAATCAGTTGTTTGTTCCATTATGTTGGAAAAATTGGCAAAAGTAGTTAAATATTCAGAGATTGTGATGGATCTTTGCTTCACTGGAGAGGAAACATTTTCTTCTATGTAAAAAATCTTTATTTCTAAGGGAAGGGTTCAGAGGAAATCTACAAAACAACAAAGACACCTAAAACTACATCTTTACACTTTGACCACATGGTTTACAACAATGGAGATTCTTCTTCTTCTTGACCCCTAGAAGGAAATCACCTGAATGCATTAATCAATGATTGTTAGTAAATAGGCTTCAGTTTTCCCGGCTTTCTTCCCATTGTCTCTGTGCCACGTTCCCTTCCAGGTCAGTCTAAACAATAGCACACACGGTAAACACACATTAACCCTATAATGACTGAATTTTAGACCTTGCAGCACACATATTTCCAACACATAAACTGTTCTAACTGTCACTTCTTGACCCTTATACAGGGTTCTCAGGAGACATGTGAGGTGGTCTGGTACTTCCATCTCTTTAAGGACTTGCCACAATTTGTCGTAATCCACACAAACAAAGGCTTTAGTGCAGTCAATGAAGCAGAAGTAGATGTTTTTCTGGTACTCCCTTGCCATCCAGAAAATGTTGGCAATTTGATCTCTAGTTGTTCTACCTCTTCAAAACCCAGCTTGTACTTCTGGCAGTTCTCTATCCATGTACTGCTGAAGCCTAGCTGTAGGATCTTGAGCATGACCTTGCTAGCATGTGAAATGAGTGCAATTGTGCAATAGTTTGAAGATTCCTTGGCATTGCCCTTCTTTGGGATTGGAATGTTAACTGACCTTTTCCAATTCTGTGGCTACTGTTGCATTTTCCAAATTTGCTGGCATATGGAGTGCAGTACTTTAACAGCATAATCTTTTAGGACTTTGAATAGCTCAGTGGGGATACTGTCATCTCTGCTAGCTTTGCTGTTAGTAATGCTTTCTAAGGCCCATTTGACTTGGCACTCCAGGATGACTGGCTCTAGGTCAGTGCTCACACTGTTGTGGTTGACGAGGATATTGAGATCCTTCTTGTATAGTTCTTCTGTGTATTCTTGCCATTGCTTCCTAATATCTTCTGCTTCTGTTAGGGCCTTACCATTTTTGTATTTTATCATGGCCAGCTTTGCATGAAACGTGCCCTTGATTTCTCCAATTTTCTCAAGGAGATTTCTAGTCCTTCCCATTCTATAGTTCTCCTCTATTATTTTGCATTGTTCATTCAGGAAGGCTCTTCTTGCTGTTCTCTGGAAATCTGTATTCAGTTGGGTAAATCGTTCCTTTTCTCTTTTGCCTTTCACTGTCCTTCTTCAGCTATCTGTAAAGCCTCATCAGACAGCCAGTTTGCTTTCTTGCATTTCTTTCTTTTCTTTTCTTTTTTGGGATGGTGCTGATTGCTGCCTCCTGTACAATGTCATGAACCTCAGTCCATAGTTCTTCTGGCACTCTGTCTATCAAATCAAGTTTCTTAAACCTATTCTTTACCTCCAATGTATATTCATAAGGGATGTGATCTAGGTCAAACCTGAATGGCCTAGTGGTTTTCCCAACTTTCTTCAGTTTAAGCCTGAATTTTGCAATGAGTAGCTCAGTTTGTTGTATTGGTTAAGTGCGCAGACTCTAATCCGGGAGAACCAGGTTTGATTCCCCACTCCCCCACTTGCATCTGCTGGATGACTTTGGGCAAGCCATAGTAATGATAACAGCTATCCTTGAAAAAGAGCAGTTTCTGTCAGAGCTCTCTCAGCCCCACCTACCTCATAGGGTGTCTGTTGTGGGGAGGGGAAGGGAAAGGAGTTTGTAATCCGCTCTGAGATTCCTTTGGGTAGTGAAGGTGGGTATAAATCCAATCTCTTCTTCTCTTCTTCTTCATGATCTGAGCCACAGTCACATCCAGGTCTTGTTTTAACTGACTGATATATAGTAAAGGTTTACGTTGCTCGAAAGCCAGTCGAATCAGACTCTAGGGGCAGTGCTCATCTCCGTTTCCAAGCCAAAGAGCCAGTGCTGTCTGAAGACGTTTCCTGGGTCATGTGACCAGCATGACTAAATGCCGAGGTGCACAGAACGCTGTTACCTTCCCACCAAAGTGGTACCTACACCAGTTTGGTGTAGTGGTTAAGTGTGCGGACTCTAATCTGGGAGAACCAGGTTTGATTCCCCACTCCTCCACTTGCAGCTGCTGGATGACCTTGGGCAAGCCATAGTTCTGATAAGAGCTGCCCTTGAAAGGGCAGTTCTTGAAAGAGCTCTCTCAGCCCCACCTACCTCACAAGGTGTCTGTTGTGGGGAGGGGAAGGGAAAGGAGTTTGTAAGTCGCTCTTTCCCTCCTTCTTTCCTTCTCTCTCTCTTTCTTTCTGTCCTTTTCCCCTTCTCTCTTTCTTTCTTTTCCTCCTTTCCTTCTCTCCCTCTTTCTCTCCCTCTTTCTTTCTTTCTTTCTTTCTTTTTCTTTCTTTCTTCCCTTCCTTCATTCTCTCCTTCCTTCCCTTTCCCTCCCTATTTCCTTCTCTCCCTCTTTCTTTCCCTCTTTCCTTCTCTTTCTTTCCCTCCCTCCCTCCTTCCTTCCTTCCTTCCTTCCTTCCTTCCTTCCTTCCTTCCTTCCTTCCTTCCTGCACAGATCTGTGCATTCCCCCCTCCCCATAGATAGCAATCCAAAACAGTCCAGTGGCAGCTTTAAGACCAAGTTTTTTATTCAGGTACAAGCTCTCCCTCCTCTGTGAGGGCAGACCTGCACATCCATCCCCCTATAGCTAGCAATCCAAAACAGTCCAGTGGAGCCTGAGCAGTGGGGGTTGCCTTCTGACATACTTCCAGTGATGTCAGAGAATGTTCCATATGCAAATGTTATGCTAATGAGGTATGCTAATGAGTTCCTGCACTTCTTTTTCTACAAAATGACCCCTGGGAAGGAACATTATGCTTTCAGGTTGTTTTTATATACTACTATAATTAGTCTTCTTGTGGGCATTACATTTTTTTCTACCAGGCAACAGATCCCCCCCCCCCCCCGATTTATCTTGGTAAAGGGGAGAAGTTTGAGTTTCTTGGACATAGCAAGAATATAGAAGTATAATGATTGGCAATATTGATAGAAAGTTTGGAGAGACTATGGAAAGTAAAATATCAGTTGCTTTACTTGTCCTGGACAAGTATGTCTGCCCTTCAAATGCAGAGCTGAATTTTATAAAGAACAATGTAAGTTCTATGCTTTGCTTCCCGAGATCCCAACGTGCAGTGGAGAGGGAACCTTGTTTCGATCACAGAAAGGAACATGAGGGGAGGAAATGGAAGTTCAATGTCTATCTCCCTCTTACAATAATTATTATAGCACATCAGCATTAGTTCAAGGATGCCTGCTGGTCTTGCAGCTAGACATGAACCTCTATAATGACTAATGCTTCATACCCAGATAATGAACTATGGAAGTATTAAACAACCAGGATGTAAGGCCCCCAATTTGCCTCTGCAAAAAGGAGCAATTGGCAGAAAATGCCCCTCATCATCTTCCCCCCCCCCAGTGCCATGTATGAGTACTAGCAATGTCTGGCCTATAAGCAGGCCAGCGTGTGGCCTGAAAATGAACACCAAACCAAGATAGAACAGAGCCAAACAAAATGGTTCCTAACATCTAGGGTTGCCAGACCCCCCCCCCGGCCCAGCAGAAGTTTACCCAATTTTGGGGGGGCTTCAACCCGCTGCCAGCCAGCTGACAGCTGGAAGGCCCTTTAAATTTTGCAGAGGGGAGGGAGGGGCTGAGGGCCATGCACCTGAAATCTAAGCACCATTGCCACTTGGAGATCGGGTACACCGGGCTCTGCCGTTTGGAGGCACTTAAAGGAACCCCTTTAAGTGCTTCTGGCCAGCGGGGACTGGCCCCGCCTGCATGCCCAAACTCCAAGCAGCAATGCCACTTGGAGATCAGGTACACAGGGCCCCGCCAGCCAGAAGCACTTAAAGTAGGGTTGCCAAGTCCTTACCTGTTGCAGAGCGGAGAAGTCCAGTCTTGTTCCGGGAGTCTATGCGCGCGCACACCACAATTACGTCACCCGGAAGTGACGCAATCACATCGGGCACGTTGGGGGGGGCACAATCATCTGAGGGAAAACCATAGAGTTTCCCCTCAGATGATTGTGGCCCCACCCCCGATGTGCCCGACGTGATTGCATCACTTTCGGGTGACGTGCTGACGCCAGGCATGTCATGTGCTTTGGGGGTGGGGTTCCCCCGTGGCCCGATCCGCCAGCGGTGGGTAACGGGCCCCCCGGGGGGACTTGGCAAGCCTAACTTAAAGGGACCCCTTTTAGTGCTTCTGGCTGGTGGGGGCTGGCCCTGTGCACCTGAAATCCAAGTGACAATGCTGCTTGGAGTTCAGGCACGCAGCCAGCGGCCGCCCCTCTCCCTCCCTTCTTGCAGGTTTTAAAGGGCCCTCCACCTGAGCAGTAGGGCCTTTAAATCTTGAAGGAGGTTAGGGAGAGGGGTGGCCACAGGGGATCATTCTTGGGGGTTGGGCTTGGAGTGGGGATGTCCACAATGTGTCGTCATCATGTTGGGGATGCCCTGCCCCCTCCATGAATGCCCCCCAAAGTCTCCCACTGGGGACGAATGCTACTAACAGCAAAGAACAAGTCTGAACTTGCTGTGTTGGGGAGGTGGTTTTAGGGCACCTGTCAAGCAAATGGTCCCCCCCCCCCAAAAGAAAAAACCCAAAGGGATATTTCTCTCTCTATTGGAGCCCACAGGAAAGAAGATCTCCTCTCAGATACAAAATCCTATCACCTGGTTTATCCCTTCCAGGTCAAATCACCCTAATCAATAGGCCATTCACACAACTGGGTAGCCTTTTCTCTCCAGCAATCAGGGATCATCAGTGGATCGTTAACTTCTCACATTCCTAGCTAAGTTCCAACAGAAACATTAACAGTTCCTGTTTGTGCCAGGAAATCCATTCATCCTCACAGATGCAACATATGACGTTCTTGTCTTCTCCTGGGAACACTACTCAGAGCCTCCCCTGCACATTGTTCTGGTCCCAGTTAATCCCTTCAGTACATTGTTTCAAGGGGCAGGTACAACAGCATGCCCTCAGGTCCCATTTTTTCTATACCTAGGCAGCCTGAGCTCCACTGCAGGGTGCCTGCCCCTGGCACCTACTGGCAGCACATCCCCAAATTCATTTGGGTTGCTTCCATCTTCACAGCCTCTCTTCCATGGACTTCTACACATCTACACATCTAGATAACAGCCTCCTATTTTTCCTGCTCACCTCTGTATTTCCAGTACTTGTGTGTATGTTTTAATGTTTGTTTTATTTCTGTATGTATGTATTTCATTAGGATTTCTTCTTTTAATAGAAACAACCCTTTTGGTTAAGCAACAGACTGGTTATTGGGAACTCTCTTAAAAGGGAAAATCCCCATAAGTATAGGTAGGAGATCCTCGCTAGTACCCCTCCTCTTGCTGAGGCCTGCCATTTAGCTAAATTACCCCAGAAACTGAAGGCAGCAATTCAGCCTCTTTTAATCTAAACTGATAGGGGTAACAAGGGGAAGGGATGTAGCACAGGCTTTGTACCTCAAGGTGTCTTCACCAGTCCCTGGTATCTCCACTTAAAGGGTTTCAGGTAGCAGATGTTAGGAAAGGCCCTTCATAGCCTGAGACCACTGCAGAATAGGCATTGCTGAGCTCAATGGAATAGTAAGGGTTGACAACTCTGGGGAGGGAAATTCTTGGAGATATGAGGGTGCAGCCTGGGGAGGGTAGAATTTGGGTGTGTGAAATAGCCCAGGCTAGCCTGATTTCATCAGATCTCAGAGGGTAAGCAGATTTGGCCCTGGTTAATACTTGGAGGAGAGACCACCAGGGTTGCTATTCGCAGAGGCAGGCAATGGCAAACCACTGAAAACCCTATAAGGTAGCCATAACTCAGCTGTGACTTGATGGCACAAGGAAGGAAGGAAGGAAGGAAGGAAGGAAGGAAGGAAGGAAGGAAGGAAGGAAGAAGGGAGGAAGGATCAGCCCTAGCTTTATTTCACTGCTTTAACAACAAAAATGCATTATTTACAAGTTAACAAATACAATTGTATTATCTGATATATTTATGGAACTTAAAACACCTTAGTTTTCCTACAAGCAAAATTCCCCAAAGAAAAGAGTGGGGGAACTGAAACCTGCTGTATTCTACACGACCATAGCAAATGTAATACTTGTAATATTTAATGTATTCTGCAGTGCAAAAGGGTAATCTTTAAATAGGTGGAAGAGGCACTGTTGATGGTGTTTTTTGATCTTTTTGTATATAACATTAAATATAATATAACAAAACAATCTAATTAACTCTTTAAAAGTATATACTAAAACCACATCAAAATAATAAAACAACAAAACTACTAATCTTTCCAACTCTTTC
>NW_015159727.1:164830-171044 GCF_001447785.1 Gekko japonicus | reverse complement strand
TTTCCCATGGCTCCTTTCTGATAATATCATTCCCCCTCTCCAAATGTCATTTCCCTCCTTCCTTGCTTCTGGTTCCACCTTCTTAGAATCTCTGTCATCTTACTTTAAATGTTCCCAGAATTATATTTATACATGTCCCCATGTATCAACATTGTTAACATAAAATACATGTAATTATTGATTTATTTTTTTATTTTTTAAATCAGTTGAATGTATGCACATCCCCTGGATCCTGTGATGTTTTTTCTTGTTTAGGAGATATTGCAGAATTCACACATTCTGAATGCCTATGGGCAAATAGGGTGCTATGATGATGAGGGAGGCTGGCGATTAGGGTTGCCACTTGGGTTACAATCAACTATTCTAAATAAGAAATACAATAAAGAGGATGTATGGCCCTTCTGGGGGATTGCTGAGAATACAGATGTAAGGACTGAATGAGGTTAGCATATGCAGTGAGATAAGAAATCAATATCCCTGTTAAGTCCTGGGGGTTCCATTGTTTTGAGTGCTGTAATAACTTGCAACTCAGCAATTTCCTACCCATCTGAATCTATCTGAGCCATTATAATAGTTAGCCATATTTTGCTCTGTGCTGTTTTGATGCACAAATAGGCAGAATAGGCAGAGGCAATAGGGATAATACTTCTGATATTTCTATTTTTAATGTAATATCAACAAGAACATAACTTAAACAGACTAACACACTATTAAGGCATCTATGAAAACTCCCCCAAAATAATACAATAACAAAAACTGACATTCCTTCCTATTGTTTTCCTGTACTTCTAACTGATACTATTTTCTCCCTCCTCCTCTCTCCAACTGTCCTTTCCCAGCTCTCAGTTTTTCCCTTCCTTGCTTCTGGCACTGCCCTCTGCCATCTACCCATGTATGTTGCCAGGAGTCAATAACCTTTCTAATAACCCTTCCACTGGATCTGTATTTTATGTCAACTTACAGCTCCTGATGCAGTAGCCATCAGAAGAGTAATCAGCAATGTTCCCTCTAAGCTGTGGAGTCTTGTGAGCAAAAATTCTACTTTGTGAGCTGCTGGCATTAAAGTTGTGAGCAGGTGATTTAGCTACTGCATAACTTAGTTTGCTCTGGAGCCATCCTTCCTGAACTAAGACAAAAATGTGTGAGCCAGAGGCTAAAAAGCTGTGAGCTAGCTCACACTAACTCAGCTTAAAGGGAACACTGGTCATCAGACTTGGGGTCTTGTACATGTTGATGCTCTTGTTTTATCTGATGAATCAGTGCACCCTGCTGAGCCAGATGCTGCTGCAAGGCATCCCCTTTTAACTGCAGTCTACTTACCAGTATTTCAAGCTTTCCCATATCTCATGATTGTTCCCAGAGCCTCATGATTTCAAGGGCCAAATATCAAGAGCAACATTTAGGGTAATGAGTGCGGCAAAAGGATTCTAAGGAGGGTGAAGACACATGCGGGGGAAGAAAGAAATGGCAGTTGGAAAATGATGCAGAGGTGACAGGGGAGCATACTAAATAAGTACAAAAATTTCAAAATCATCATCAACAGTGTCTCTGCCTCTTCCACCAATTTAAAAGAAAATGCATGGTATATGTCTACAATGTGCCCTGGAATCATCATTATTTAATGCTGCCTTACATAATAATCTTTCCACTACACATTTTGAGTGAGAGCCAGTGTCGCACAGTGTTAGAGTGTTGGACTAGGAGAAATCCTCAGCCTGCCAAGGAAGCTTGCTGGGTGACTTTGGGGCATTCACTCTCATCTTAACCTACCTCACAGGATTGTTGTGAGGATAAAAGGGAGATGAGAATTATGTAAGTAATGTTAGATCTTCATTGGGGAGAAAGGTGGGTATAAATGAAGGAAATAAATAAATGTGTGAATAAAACCTTGTTTTATATAAGCATTTTACTGATTCCAAATGAGAAAATATTTAATAGGAGTTTTTTTCATATAGCTCCCTCCAATTTCTGATTTTCTGTTAGAAAAATGTAAAAGGCTTTGGAAGAAATCTGAAAAAACTTTTCCCCTCCAAAATTTATCCAGGTCTATTTCAGAATAGTAAGCTGACTAATACTAACTTAGAATATATACATAATAACACCCTAACAGAATCACATTTCAACAACAGGATGATGCTTAGCACAGAGGTACCCAAGACTCTTGGACAAATCCCCCATTTTGGATGATCATTAAAGTTCATGAATACACATGAGCAGGGGTCATTTCGTAGAAAAAGAGCTAGGGGAACTCATTAGCATAACTCATTAGCA
Organism: Gekko japonicus; assembly: GCF_001447785.1. Lineage (NCBI taxonomy): Eukaryota > Metazoa > Chordata > Lepidosauria > Squamata > Gekkonidae > Gekko > Gekko japonicus. Next base: position 168,773 of record NW_015159727.1, on the reverse strand, counting down.
TATGTCACACCCCCTGACATCAGGGGCCCGACGGTGGAACTGCAAGGCCAGCGGGAGTGCGAGGAAGCCCCGCCAAGGCCCTCCCTGGCCCCAGGCAGGTAGGGGTGGGGAGAGGTGGGGAGGAAGCAACTTACCCTCCCTCTTCTCCTGCCTCCTCCTGGCTGAATGAGGGCTGGAAGCAGGGCAGCCAGAAGCAGGGGGCGGGGCTTAGTCATGTGCCCCACCCCCCTGCACCTCACCCGGGGGAACTGTGTTCCCCCGCGTTCCCCCCCTAAATGACCTCTGCACATGAGACGGGAACAGTTCAAGGGAGCATTTCCAACTTACATGTGTTCATTTAACAGTCATTTGCATGGTGTCTGTGGTTGTACAACTCTCCATAAAATCAGAGGCCTTGCTATTTTCAGGCTTCCTGATTGTGTGGATGTCAGTGCCACTATAATCATGAACATTCCCTCAACTTTAATGAGAGTCTGAAAAGTGCTGCTGGTTGGTTGCAAAGTTTATAGTGTATACTGCATATGCTAAAGTATAGTGAGGAAATTAGCAAAAAAATCATTTTGTTGGGTTTTTTAACCCTCAAAACCCATACCTCCTATGAAGATTTTGGCTTAATTCTTTGCCTTCCTAAATCTATAAAATGTAACTGCTATGGGGCATATTGTTGCCTCTGTCATTCTTGCTGAAGTAGGAACTATTTTTGTTGCTTTTTCCCCTCTGTCAGAGGTTGTAAGCTTCTTGGAGCAGGAGGTCACTTTGGCTGTGGTCACACTGGAGACTTGGAGTGATCTGGCTGCGCCTCTATTTGCTGTGGTTTAAATAGTTGCAGGAAGTTTTACTCAGACATCCCACCCTGAACTGGCTTCACTGTGAACTCGCCCCATGGTCCATTGTTCAGATTGTTGCAGCATTCTTTTTTGTGTGTCTTTCACCTATGTGCATAAGCGTGTATCCAAAGCTCCAGCTCCTTTTTGACTGCTCCACAATCCCTCTGCCAAGTACTCTGGCCCCTCTCAGCCTCCTTCCCTTTGTCTCTCTTCAATAGAATACATGGGGGAGTAAAGTGCAGATTTACATGAGAGTAGTCCCATTCACTTCAGTGCATGGGATGCTCTCATATTCTGATGCAGAAACAGGAGGGAGGGGATTTGTCACTCAAAAACAACTCCCCCAGGGACTCCTATTCCAGAGTGACTACTTGGCTGAGGTGATTAAGGACACCCAGGGGCAATTATGCACTTATGCAAACATCTCTAACTTATCCCTTCCCCCAAAAAAGGCAGAAATGGAAGGGAAGGTTCAGACTTTCCAAACAGCTTGACTTTGCAGGAGGGTAGTTCAGACAGCTGAAAACACGGAGAAAAAGCGCTGGCATCCATACCGATCTTTCCCCAGTACCTGATTACTCTGTTTCCAAAGCGAGTCAAAGTGGGGTGCTGACGACTGGGGCACAGAAAGCAGATGCTGTTGTCTGACTCTGCTCTTTAAATCCACAAAGGCAAAGGTAACACAAAGGTATCAGCCCAAACTGCTTGTGTGACTGCAGCCTCTGTGAATGTTGCATCCAGTGATGGCACTAAATAACTGACAAAGAATACTTCAGTGCCCCAATGTGTACTGGCACAATGGTCTTTTTGAGGGGACACAGACCCGCAGGTGTCTATCACAGCACGACCTTTGCAAAGACTGTTAAATTCATCATGAAAAGGAGAAGACGACTTCATTCGCAGTTTTTGACACAGAATAGCATTGTAAAAAATAACTTACAATTGATTTTGGCCATTGTAGTGAAGCTAACCTGATTTGTCTGTCATGTCAGTGACAATCTAACCCTCCCTTGAGTCTCATTCTTTACTTTAGCTGTAAACAAAGCCAAACAAAATAACAGTGACAATATCCTCTCCTGTTATCATTTGACATTTTCCCAGGCTCTGCCTTTGCTCTTGGTTTCTTTCCCACTTATTCCTGATTCCCTATTTGCTGCAGTGCATGCACACTTACTTGGAAATTAGTCTCTTTGCAATAAGCATGATTTACTTTTGAATAAATCATGGGATGCAGTCACATGGAAGTTTTTTCCTGCCTTGACTTGCAAACTGCAACTTTTTTTGAAACAGGTAGACACTATTCCTTAATCATACACTTTCCAAATTTTCTTCTAATAGCTGCTTGTTAATGATTCCTTCTTAGTATAACTATGCCCACCATATGCTATCTAGTTTGAAAGAATCCTTAAGGGCCAAACTACATATTACGTTTGCACAGGGACTTGCAGCAGGACACCAGTGCTCCATGGTCACTTTATCTGGACATGCCACAGTGGACCAATTCTGGTTGGGACCATGATGTTGGGAGAGGAGGCCATTTTTTCTACCTGAAACTGAGCAGCAGTTTGAAAACTTGCCATCAGAGGTGAAGTGAAGGGCATGGCAGAATTCACATGTTTGGTCCATAGGGCCGCAGTAGGGCTGTGGGACTGAGTGTTCATTAGTAATGTTGGATAAGGCATGGGCTGCATAGGCTAGTTTAGCTTGATAACCACACGCATCCGTGGTGCCGTGTCTTAGATGTCTTGTAGCAGTATACTGAGATGTCTCTGTTTGTCTGTTGCGGAGTTGATGGAGTATTTCCTGTCTCGTGATACAGTCCCTTCTACGTGTTGTGATTGGTAATGGTGTAGAATTGTGGACATCAGGCATGGGCTGTGTCTTGGCAGCAATATGCCAGAGGGTTGCAGCATGACAGTGATTAGGTAGACAGTGAAGCTCAGTCTCCCTCTGAAGAGTTTTAATTTCTAGCCTTTGTTGTTTGGCATATTCTGCCTTTTGGCATTTAGCCTCAGTATGTTTCTGAGCTGTAAGTTTTCGTCTCTGGCCTGGAAGTTGCTTGTGATGGGAAACCATCGTGGTGGTCTTAGGCAATGATACAGTGGTGCCTTTCTTCTCTAAGGAAAGCTCAGAAGGGCTGTGGAGATTAGGAAGGTCAACAGTGTTGCAACTTGTATAAATGCAGTGGAAGGTGCGTGACCCACCAAAGATGTGGAAGCTCTGTGAGTTTTAAGCCAAAATTGTTGGCTGAGTGTAGGAATAATTGGAAGATCACGGCTCTGTTCAATCTGTAATGTGTCAGGTGGTGAACACAGCGCAAGTGTTGGTTCACAGGGGCCAAATATGGGCCCACGCAGGGGTCATTTCGTAGAAAAAGAGCTAGGGGGACTCATTAGCATAACTCATTAGCATATGCCACACCCCCTGACATCACCGGAAGTGTGTCCTCCCCACAGCCGGCGGCGACCTCCAGCGGGCACCAGCAGGGAGCTCCAGGCCCCGCCCTCCTGCACCTCACCCGGGGGGATGGCGTCCCCCCGCGTCCCCCCCAAATGACCCCTGGGCCCACGGGTATGTTTTTCAGGACTGTGGGATAGTGCAAGAGATAGGTGAAGTGAATAAGAGCAGCAGTTTTAAAGTGAGACAACAGAAAGAGCAGGAGGGTAAGTGTGCTGGTTTGTGGAAGGGGGCTTCGGTGGAAAGCAGAAGATTGAAGGAGTAGAAAGAGGAGGGAGTACAATCTTGGATTATTGTAAAAGAACTAAATGATATCTGATTGATATATATATAAGATGCCCCTGATTGATATATATATAAGATACCTCTGGTGAATGACACATTCTCATTCCTCGCACACCACAGGACACCATTGCTTCCTTCACTACCCCTGAAATTCTTCTCCCTTGTTAAGTCCATTATGTTATTGTTTTGATGACAAAATCCATTATCACTGAAAATATAAATTCAGACATTTCACAGACAATGAGGCACTGAGAGTTGGTTTGAGATCCCACCCCTGATAAGGCTACAATCCTACCAGATTTATCAAATGTCAGAGGACAGATATCAGTCATGATCTTTTTGCACACATTTGTGTGTGTATATATATATATATA
>NW_015159727.1:114882-164615 GCF_001447785.1 Gekko japonicus | reverse complement strand
TGCTCCCCCCATTGATTCCTATGCAGCTGCCAGGCAGCTGCCTCTCTGCACCCCCCACTCTCTGATTGGTCAGCTGCAGAGCTCAGAGTTCTGAGGTAAAAAAACCCCACCCAACAGTTACAGGGGACTGCAGCGAGCTAATGACAGTTGAGGAAATCAGGAGTGGCCAAGAACCACCTATGAGGTGAAGAAAAGCTGCTGGCCCAGCCGCTCTGATGGCTTCCAACACGCTCCCCCCACCTCCTACATATAACAGGCGGTTGTCTGTCAGGTGCAGCCCCACATCCACAGTGACCTCTAATGCTCCTCCCCTCCCCTCCCCCTCCTACACTGGACAGGCAGCTGCCTGTCAGGTGTAGGAGAGGAGGTGGAATGGCTTCCAACACACTTCCCGCACCCCCTACACCTAACAGGTGGTTGTCTGGTGCAGCAGTGGTTGCAGGGTGCTTAAAGCCACGAGGGAGCCTGCCCCAGCAGTAACGCTTTAGTGATCCTGCCAGCCCTGCTTCCACAGTGGCTTCTAATACTCCTCCCCCTCCCCATCCTACACTGGACAGGCAGCTGCCTGTCAGGTGTAGGAGAGGAGGTGGGATGCTTACAGCCACCGGGGAGGTTTGCTCAGCAGGATTGCCTTAGCACTGCTGCTGGCCCAGCCTACCCGATGCCTTTAAATACAATCTCCCCCAACACCAGACAGGACGGTGTTTGTCAGGTGTAGGAGCAGGGCTAGGGTATGAATGTTTATGGGGAGATAGTAAAGGACATTTCTAGGAGCCATTTCAATGCATGTCTCCCTCATGAATCTGAAGAAATGTCCACCACATCACCACTCCCTCACACCAACTCCCCCTCACACCTCTCACCTCTTACTGCCCCCAAGAAAGCTCCTGGCAAACGTCGATCCAGATACACCAATGCTACAAGGAGGAGGTAACTTAGGAATGTGGCAAAGACATTTGCACATAGTACTCCTGCAGTGCACTGAGCTGCACAGGCCAAGTACCAGCAAAATTACCCTGAGGTGCTCAGAACAACACAGTCTCCGTATGAGCAAAACAATCCAGGAACACAAGTAGAGAGGTCATCACTTTTGTGGAAGATAGCAGGAGCTGACTTAACAGACGACTGCTTCTTAAATGGACAGTTCTATGTGGCCTGCTCCAGAGTGAGCTCATCAAGCAGCCTGGTGATCCTAGCACCCGAGGGCAGAACCCCCAATGTGATGTACAGAGAGGTCCTTCAGTACAGAGAAAAAAAGTACGTTATGTCTCACTTCATTTCTTACACTATGATCTTCTCTGTTAGAATTCCTACAACAAATGTCACATTTCAAATTTCATATCATCAGTATTATAACTGGATTTACGGAACTTAAATACCGCAGCGAAGCACGGGTAGCAGGCTAGTTCACTATAGTTAGATACTGAAATGTAAACTCATTCAAGGCATAACTCTGAAATTGTGGGGAAGGATTCTGTCAAGCTGGAGAGTACGGGAAACAAAGATGCCAAGAAAAATCACTTTAATTTAAAATCTCCTATGAAGCACCCTTATCATTTTCAGTCTCACAATATATGCTAGCTCCTAGTGTCTGCAGGGAGCTCAAATTCTTCTTGAAGACTGTAGCAGTGAGAAATGTTATGGCTCTAATAATTTAATAAGTACTGGCTATGTTTCATCATGCTGATGTCACCGTTTGTGTCAGTATTCCTTTGGCAATCAATGTGAAATACTGGATTTAAGAGCCATTGAAAGAGTTATAGCGCTCACTGACTTTATTTGACCTTCTTCTTCTAGCTGACAGACAGCTCCAGGCCTTTTTCCATATTCACATTCAGAAATTTCCAGCAAATGGCCTTACACACTCTGTCTAACTTGCATCACATCATTCCATTGTCTCACGATCATTATCTCTTATAATAGTTAGAATGAGTTGAAAGTCACTTTTACAACTCAAACATTTTATTCTCCTGAAGGAAAAAGGGAGGAGATAGTACTCATATGTTGTAACAAGGATACTACAATCTCCTACGAATCAAATTATTCAGTCTTTCCACGAACAGCACAAAGAAAATGCAATTCATCTAAATGGGCTTCAGAATCATATACTCTACGAGCACAAATGCAGAGGTCTTTCCATAATAAAATATGAATTTCATTAATTAATTTATATATTTTTGCCCCACTTTTCTCCCACTCTGGGAATTCAAAGCCTCTTACAAAGTGACTTCTACAAAATGAAATACATTTTAAATAAGACACACAGTCCAACAGGATAAGAGATGAGATATTGTCTTGGCTCACACAGGGCCACATCTGTGAGCCACAAAACCTGCACTTTGGCTTAAACCAGGGACATATGCCTCTGGCTAGTCCCAGGCTTTATTATCTACATAAAGGGAATGGCAAATGGTCAGACAAAGTCTGCAAATGGGTAAGATCAATAACTGCTGATTGTCTGTGATGGCTCCAGTCTTGTGGAATGGCCTGCCTGAGTGTGTCAGGAAGGCATCTACACTTCTCTTATTCCAGAGAATATGCACAACAGAAATATTCAGGAAGGTATTTTATAATGGGATTAGAACCGTAGTAAAATGGAAGAGTACAGGAGGGCACCTTTATAACAGAATAGGATTGTAGTCTACTATGATGATTACTGTTGATGCCATCTTGTTATACATTTGTACATTGTGTTATACCTTTGCAATTCCACCTTCTGCATCGTTTATAGTATACTTTACCTAAAGCAGTTTATTGTTCATATTGTTTTTAATTCATTTATTCATTGGATGCTGATTGCACTGTTTTGTATTCTGTAATCTACCTTGAGTCTCAGTGACAAAGGTGGGCAATGTATTAATTAATTAAAAAGCACCACCAAAAGCATCAGAATAAATCCTTGATTCTGATTATGTGATTAGTGGCCAGTTCCTGGACAGCTCAGAAGTGAAGGCACTGCATGAAGAATGCTTGGAAAACGAAAGTACTATCTGTTTTCTGATGAAGCACTTGATGACAAGTAGGAAGCACTCTGCAATGGGACTCCTACCAACAACCTTTTGACATGTGGCCAGATGCCAAGTATACAATGATTTTTGGGGGAAGATATTAAACTACTGAGACAGTGCAACTGTGCACATTTGCTCATGCACTTGGCAAACTATTGCTTGCCTGGTTGGTAGGAAAATTAGGTAGTGTAGTGGATTCAGAGGTAAATCCTTCTATTTAAGACCTGGATATATAATCAAGAAAATCAAATGGTTAAGGTTTTCAAGGTGTGGAGGGTAGGTTTGGTTACTTCTTTGTTTGTTCCTACTGAAAACAATCTGCCCCACATGCCTGCAATCTGAGTGGAAAAGCTTTACCACCTGAGTCTGCTGATTGCATAAAGTAACCTTTCTCCAAAGTTCTTTATTAGATATTTGAATGTGAACCCAACTCGGGCAGGGATTAGGATTTCCATTTGCTGTATTTTTGATTTTGGGAGACAAAGGGAAGAAGAAAGGATTTCTTGAAATAACAGACAGTTTTGAATTGTTGCAGATGTTTTGGGGACTACATGTTTTTTTGTCAAGATAGAATGATCAGAGAGAAAAAAATAAAACATTGAAGAACTCATCTAATACCCACACTGATAGCCACCTCATGTGATTAGGTATGATGTTTCAGGCATGTTATACCTTTAGGACTGTACTACAACAGCCAGTTATACTAGTATTAGGTCCTTGGCTATAATGTGTAGTTGTTACCCAAAATAGGCAGTCTCCACTTAATTTAGGGGAATTAGCTGGTAGACTGAGCATGAGGGAGATAACTGAGATCTCTACCTATGTACATGGGGATTTGTTCCTATGAGAACTCTCGGAAATAACCACACTATACCATTCAAGGTAGAAGTTTCACTGGACTTCCGGTCTATGGCGGCATGCTAGCAGACTCACCTCCCGGACCTCCCGGGGGTGAAGCTGCACTCCAGCCAAAGGAGGGGGTGCGCAGGCTTGCTTACCCCCCCGAGACCCGGGGAAAGGACTCTGGCCATGGAACTTCTAAGAGGTTGCCTCTTTGAGGGTGGAATGCCGGAGAATTGAGGCACCTCTTTGTTCTGACGGTTCTCCGTGCTGTGAGAGATTTAGTGACACTGACCGGGGCAAGCGTGGGAGATCGAGCATCAGAAATGAAGCTGAAAGCAAAGTCGAATGACCAATTATGAATGTGAGTCAGCTTTAAAGCATTTTTAAAGGGAAAAAGCTTGCTCCCCACGCCATCCCACTGAACGGGAAAAAGGCGAGCGGGGGAGGGACTCCTCCCAAGCACATGAATTTTTGAGCGACTGAGGGGGGAGCGGAAGAAAACGCGAAGAAAACTGTCGAGAAGTACTTACCAAAGCAAATCTAAGTGGTCAAGTGCACATTCAGAGACTTGTAAAAAATTTGTGAAAGTAAACAAATGATAAAGATGGCGGGGAAGAAGGACAGAGAAAAACTTTTGAAAGCGAAAGGCTTAGAGAGCCCAAAACCGGAAGCTACCAGTGAGGTGGCTAAGGCTATAGCAGAGTATATGCGTCCTCTGCTGGAACAGCTGAATAACTTCAAGGAACAGATGTCTGTAGTAACTCAAAGTATTACTGCTCAACAAACTCAAATAAATGATATGCTGCAAATAATGAAGCAAGATACTGAGAAGGTAAAGGAAGTGGCTGCAACTACACAGAAGGTGAAGAAAAAAGTGCAAAAGCTGGAAAGAAAACAAATCTCCATGGAAGATCAACTGTTACAAGTGCAAATGGAAAAGGCTAATATGATTCTTCACTTCCAGGGCATGCCGGAAAAATCGGGTGAGAATCTTAAAGAAGTTATGAGTGAATTGCTAGCCCCAGTGACAGAAATGCAGAAGCGTTGCTGAGCAATATGGATGTGGTATATCGATCATATTCAAGCTACATAAAGAAAAATAATCTGCCTGGGGAAATTGTTATAAGATTCTTGAGAAGGCATGTGAGGGATGCAATCCTGAAAGCGGTTTCTGGAGTACCACTGAAAGTGGGGGGAAATACTATCAGAACGCTAAAGGATATTCCATTTGAAGCAAGACAACGGATAAAGAAGTACAAAGAGCTTGTGCTTTTCCTTCAGACAAACTCAATTGGATATAAATGGCTATTTCCAGAAGATGTTACTTTCAAGTTTAAGGATAAAAAAGAAAAGATTGACTCTGTTCTGAAAGCCCAAGAATTTGTAAGGGTTCAGCTGGGAAGACCAGAGGACAGGGAAAAAGAAGAGGACAGCAAGTCTAGTGGTGAGCTAGACTCTAGTGGACTCAGGTTCTTCCGGAGAGGACTCTCTGACGGAGCCCCCAAAAGTCCTTATAAGCTGCAGAAGAGATGAGGAAAAGAGAAGTAAAGGCTGAAAGACTCTGAATTGTGCCTTTGAGAACTGTGAATGGGGATGACTGGGGGGGTACTGTTCTTAGACAGTTAAGTTTTAAGAGTTAATGAAAAGGAAAAAGTACTTAAATGTCTGACTCAGTTTATATTGATCTAAATGAAGTGAAGACTTGATGTAATGAAGCTAGTGAGGATCTCCTCTCTTGGGTTTTTAGTCAGTAGTGGGTTTCTATACTTTGTCCCGTATATGTAGTCCCCCTTCCCTTTTTCTGTGATAGTTTTTGTAGTTTGAAAAAAAAAACAAATCCCCTCCAGGGGCTCAAAAAAAAAAAGGTAGAAGTTTTACTTTTAAATTTGTGGCTGGATAGGGAAATCTTGATGGAGAAAAAATAGCTAGTGGTGTTGTTATGTACAGCTGTAAAATTGGTAATTGCCCCAAAATGGAAGAGTTCTGTACCACTAAATAGAGACTATTGGTACCAAAAGTTTTGCAATGTGTGCCTTTAAAAAAAAATTGGCCACGAAAATTCAAAATACAGAGGGCTCTTATTCTACTAATTCTGAGGCAGCATGGTTTCCCTTTTTAAGCTTTGTGTCTCGACATGACCAGACAAGTTGGCTGGATTGGACTAAATCCATATTAATAAACTGACTTGCCTGAGTTATGTCCCTACCTGTTACTTCCTGTCTATTTTCTTTTCTTCTAGACAGGCTAGAAATAGTGTAATACCTTCAGATTCAACAGTTAATAAGAACTATGAATGTTATTACCTTTACTGATGCTAGTACCACCCCAGATTGCCTAAATAATTTCTTAGTACAGATAGTCATTTAGTAATCCTACATTTAGTAATTGAAATCCTACATACCCAAACATTCACCATTGTGAAGGATACCCTGCCTATGTTTTCATGTTTGCAGAGAAGTCATCACAATATTTCTTGCTGGCATTTTTCTGTTCATATGCTTGAGCAAGGTGGAGTGAAATAGGATTGACACTAACACAGGAACGAGCCTAGAGAAATACAAGATGTGTGTGTGTGTGTGTGTGTGTGTGTGTGTTTGTGGAAGATGGCCTGTGAGAGTGGAGAAACTGTGCAAGACCTAGTTGGTCCCAGGGGCTAACTAAATTTAACGTGAGTCCTGGCCAGCATTTACGGAGGTCGTGTCTGAACCCAGAGTTCCAGTAATGGAGACGAGATGGGTGTTTTTCTAAACCAAATAGTCTTCTTACTGAACAATATTAACGTCTCTCACACACAAAAAATAATCAGTCTCACGTCAGCATACACTCAAGGTTCCTTTAGGGTTATAGAAAGATATCAAAAATAGTTTCTCATTTACTTGGAGGTAGGTAGGTATTTCGGTTTATACTCGCCTGTTCCAGAAGTCTTGTCTGTTGCAATGGAAGAATGGGGAGAAAGTAATACCTAGGGGTTTTAACTAAATCACACTTGCTAGAACCAGCTAACAAGCATGGACCTCTTTGGCTGCAGTCCAAGAGATCTTAAAGTAGACAAAAGGATTGTTGGATAGAAAGCTGGACCTTAGGGGTGGTAAAGAAGATAGAGGTCGTGGAGAAAGGAGGTGGCTAGCAAAGACCTACGGTTTGGCCTTTACTTTTATAGCTGAATCTCCAGGTGGGTGGCACCTTGCCAAACTGTAATGCCATCTACTTATAAGTCCATCCCATGACTTCCCTCATTGGTGCATGTAGAAAGGGGCAGGTATTCTATGGGTTGGGCCAATATTTGAAATACTACACTCTATCTCATGGAATACCATTTGGCCAGGTGTGAAGTCTTGGCTTCCTGTATCCTCTTTGAAGTACAGATGAATCTTGGCTTTCCCAGGCGTACAAGGTACCATCAACAGGAAACTGTGATTCAAATGCATATCAGGTCCGTGTTCTGCGTGACAACCAGTCTCTTGAGCAATGGGGGAATTTCTTCTTCTTGGCTGTTGTCTCTGCTCACAGTGGCTAACATGTGCTTCTTCTTCCCATGAGGCTTTGAGCTGAATGTGTGCAAGCTACATTAACATGAAATGCAGGCAAGTGTTCCCTATGTGAATTCTCTCTCACAGTAGGTGATGCAAACAGCTTCCTTTGGCCCATGGTATACAGATGTGTACACAGTCCATGTATTGCATGTGTAGCAGATATAAAACCATAAATTAGTCCATTTCTCAACATAAGCATTTTAAATATGTCGGGTTTTAAATTTAAAAAGCACTATTTGACTTACCCTTATCACTTGGTAGGATTATAGAGATGTCCAAGTTATCTTCAGATAAAAGAATTCATCCTATTATAGTTTGGTTCAATGATCTGAGTAGATGAATGATTTCTTATTTCGTGTCTGTTGCCCCAGCCCATGGTCTGCTGGTGTCAAGCTAAGTTTCATTTCTTGATATTTCACTTCACTGCTTGCCATGATATAGGGGGAGGGAATTCCTGAGGGGAGTGTATGGGGTGTTGAGAGTGAATGCTTGTAGTAGCCATAACCATTTCCTTAAACTGTGCCCCGATGCCAGTTCCTATGAGAACTGACCTTGGAGACTCTTCTGCCATGCTAGAATAGATAAGGCGCCGTATATCTGTCAGGGTTGCCATAGTGACCTAGGGGCTGGGTGATGACATATGCATGAGATGAATGATTTCTTATTTCGTGTCTGTTGCCCCAGCCCATGGTCTGCTGGTGTCAAGCTAAGTTTCGTTTCTTGGTATTTCACTTCACTGCTTGCCATGATATAGGGGGGAGGGAATTCCTGAGGGGAGTGTATGGGGTGTTGAGAGTGAATGCTTGTAGTAGCCATAACCATTTCCTTAAACTGTGCCCCGATGCCAGTTCCTATGAGAACTGACCTTGGAGACTCTTCTGCCATGCTAGAATAGATAAGGTGCCGTATATCTGTCAGGGTTGCCATAGTGACCTAGGGGCTGGGTGATGACATATGCATGAGATATGGAGTGTCAATTGCCTTACCTATAATTGGGGATATTTCTCACGTTTTCTCAGTTCTGACACAGAGCATGTTTCCAAAAGTAAGCATATTTCAATAAACTACCACTGCTTAAGTGTGTTGTGGAGAGTGTCTTCACTGGGAGACCTGACAGCTGGCCTAGTGTTTGTTGGCTACTGGTTGGTGGTATTTTTCTTTTGTGACACCATTTAAAAAAAAGCAATTTAGTACTGTAAATAGGCATGTTGTTGTGTTTTCCATACAGCAACTGTATTTATGTCATCTAATTCATTTGAACTTCTAAAGCAGTGGCAACAACTTAATAAGAGTTAGTTGGAGAGGAAAGAAGTACCTCTCACAGACTTAATGAGTGTGCATGTATATATGTTCAAAGTTTTCAAACTTGTTTTGGAAATCTGTTAGGGCCTGCCTGCTTTTGTGGAGGTATCAGTTTCCCACACTTTGATCCAATTCTTTCCCCCAAACCCAATGGATCACTGAGGGGGATATTATTATGACTGTGGAAGGAAACGCAGAGACTCGCACATATATTTCTGTCACAAGGCTAATACTCAGCAATAATAGAACTAAATGATTAATTAATGAATATTTTTGAAAAGCATGTCTGACTGAAGCAGGATACTTTTATTTATTCTGGTGGAAAGCAGGAACCCCACTGGTTAGAAACACAATTGTGTAAAATAAACACATAGTGTTGTTTATATTTTGTTCAGGCATCACCTGCCTCCCAGATCTTATACAAAATAAATAGTAAGGGAGATAAAAGGTGGGAAAGGAAGGAGAATCACTGAAAAATGAAGGAACTTCTTCAAGATACACACAGCATATCAGTGGTGGAGACTGAGAGAAAAAATGTGGAGCCTTGGCCATTGTAGCAACACATCATTTCTAAGCTTGAAGGAACATCCTAAAACTGTTTTCATAGCAATGTCTAAAAGCATTTTAGCTGTCTGAACATATCACTTGGTAAAATAAATCTGGTCCCAGACTGCCATTCATTACTTCTACTTTCGCCATACATACTAAAAATTTCAGTGGATTTCAGTCTCTTGAGTAATTTTCTAAAGATCTTTGAAAACATAATGTGTGAACTATAATAAACATCACATCTTGAAGCCAGTTCCAGTTTATCATCATCGTCGCTGTCATCATATGGCATTGCATGAAGAATAGCCAGGAGATCCTAAGATTGTCTGGCAGCCAAAAGTTCTAGCTCTTTAGTGTTATGCACCACTAGGTGGTAAGTTAGACTTGTTTTTAAGGCAAGAGACATTTCAGAGGTGGTTTGCCACTGCCTACCTCTGTGTCATGACCCTGATATTCCTTGGAGGTTGCCCTTCCAAATACTAGCCGAAGCCAACCCTGCTTAGATTCAGAGACCTGACAGGATCAGGCTAGCCTGGGCTATCCAGGTCAGGGCTCCAGTTTCTGAATGTTGGAGGGAGGGTAGAACATGCACACGACCATGTAGTATCATTGAACACACATGTACTGAAAAGCTGTAAACTCATGGCCCACTCGCACATGATAATGTGGAAAGATTTATACACAGAATGTTGGTTGAAATGTCATGTGTGAAAGTGCTGTAACAGCAGGTTTGTAAACTACAAGGGGGCAGCTGGACTCAAGCCCCCCACCAGGCAATGCACCCTCCAGGCTGTCAGGCCCTCTGGGATTCCCCAGCAGGGCAATGCCCGGTCCCCCAGGCTGCTAGGTAGCATCATGAAGTTGCTCAGACTGTCAGGTTTTCATGGTCAGTCAGCCCTGTTTGTCTTCCTAGCAGCTTAGCAAGTTCCTAGGAAGCACATGGCTGGTTTTGTTTGTTTGTATAACAATAAGAGAAGGAGGGGGACCTTCAGGGGATAATACTGTCTGTGAAAAAACAAAGGGAGAGAAAGAGCATTGAAATGGGAAGGGAAAAATCAATCCATCTTGCAATCAGTAGGCCTCAGTGGATAGAATCAATAATGTATTTCCTGTAGCCTGCAACACAAACTCTGATGTAAGTACATCTGGATTTGAGTCCAGTAACACCTTAGAGACCAACAAGATTTATAGGGGTATAAGCTTTGAAAGTCAAAGCTCCCTTCACTGGTGTCTGATGAAGGCACTGTTACCCCCCAAGGCCCTTTTCCCCCCCCCCCCCCCATCTTGTTAGTCTCTAAGGTGCTACTGGAGTTGAATCTGATTGTTCTACAGCAGGCCAATCTGGCTACCTTCTGAAACTATCTCATTATTACTGTGTCCTGGTGGACTTGCCTTAGAGAAAGAGATGGTCCCATCTCCATTTTATCTTTAGCTGTGGGTGTGATGAAGTGTCATCATGGACCCCCTTCCTACCTAGATGTGTGCTGTTTGCTCTGATTCCATCCTGGCTAAATTTGCCTTGGCAGCCATGTTAGGAGCTACCAATGCCTTCCTTTGCAGAAGGTGTGGTCAAAGCTTTACTCCGGCTGTTCTAATGAGTGGCAAAAACCTTGGGTGGGAGGCTGATTCACTGGTGGGGCCACCGTGTGCCATTGCAAAACTATCACCCACATTTATTTATTTATTTATTTGTTTGTTTAATTTGTGCCCTCCCCTCCCTGCAAAGCAGGTTCAGGGTGGCTCACATCAATGAATACACAAGTTAACACATAAATACAATTAAAATCTACGTAAAATTATCTAAAACAGTTCAAGTTATAAATTGAGATTTATAAAGTGCTGGTAATGATCAATTATTTATGATGGTGTACTCTGAAAAAAATGTGCCTGTAGATCTAACAATCCTTCTGCTCATGATCTTCTGAAACAAGGGCGGCATAGGCTAGATATCAAAACCAAGGGCCAGGACTCTATAGTGGCCAGGGCTCTGTAGTGGTGGCGGCTGCTTAGCTGAAAGCCTGGTGGAACAGCTCTGTCTTGCAGTCCCTGTGGAACTGTAAAAGATCCCACAGGGCCCTGATCTCCTCCGGGAGCTCTTTCCACCAGTATGGAGCCACCACTGAGAAAGCCACCACTATACCACTATACCACCACTATACCACCAATGTGGCCGACTTACCATCTACCTGGCCTTGGATGGGGGCAGTCGTTGCCCAGAAGAGGAACAACATCATTCTGGTGCTCCTGCGTTTACACCATCGGCCGCCAGTGAGGGATATCTACCATCTTAAACTTTTAAAATGAACTTTTATAACTAACTGTAGAGCACCATTTTAGCTTGTATTACTGATGTTTTAATTGTAACCTATGTTTTATTTCCGGCGTTGCCGCTTGTTCGCCGCCCTGGGCCGCACGGGTAGGGCGGGATATAAATCCCAATATAAATATAAATAAATAAATAAATAAAGTGTCACGATTGCCCTGGCGGGTGGGCTGGGCAAGGCACAGAGTATCCAATAAACACAGGCACAGGTCAGGGCACCAGAGAGGCGGAGAAACAAAACACACTCCAAGATATCAGATTACCAGAGCTTTGGAGTCAGAGGTGTAAAGCCGACCCCTTGTCCAGAGTGCTCTCTGGGGTATGTATGGGGAAAGGTAGTCCCTCAGGTATGTTGGACCCTGGCCATATAGGGCTCTAAAGTTAAGAACCAGCACCTTGAAGTGAACTCGGTATGCTATTGGCAGCCAGTGCAGTGTCCTCAGCGCAGGTTGGATGTGCTCCCACCTGGGGAGACACATCAGTAGCCTGGCTGCAGCATCCTGCACTAGCTGTAGCTTCCGAATTTGTGGCAAGGGCAGCCCCATTTAGAGAGCGTTACAGAAGTCTAGTCTCGAGGTGACCATCACATGGATCACTGTTGCCAGGTTGGTGCAGTCGAGGATGGGAACCAACTGCCTAATCAGCTGAAGATGGTAAAAGGCCGACCTGGCAGTGGGTGCTACCTTGGCCTCCATTGTTAAGGAGGCATCCAAGAGCACTCCCAAACTCCTAACCTTTGGCGCTGGCACCAACAGTGCCCCATCGGAGGTTGGGAGTGGGATCCCCACCCCCAAACCACCCTGACTCAAGCACAGGACCTCTGTCTTAGTCGGATTCAGTTTCAGCTGGCTCAGCCTAAGCCAACCAGCCACAGCTTGTAATGCCCAGTCCAGATCTTCCAATCTGGAGTCGGACCGGCCACCCAACATCAGATAGAGCTGGGTGTCATCAGCGTACTGGTGACATTCCAGTCCATGCCTCCAGGCAATCTGGGCAAGGGGGCGCATATAGATGTTGAATAGCATCGGCGAAAGCACTGCCCCTTGAGGCACTCCACCATCCAGTGGGTGCCTTCTGGACTGCTGTTCCCATAGCGCCACCCTTTGTCCCCGACCTTGGAGAAAGGAAGTGAGCCATTGCAAGGCAAGCCCATGAATTCCTATGTCAGTGAGACGGTGGGTCAGTAACTGATGCTCGACTGTGTCGGATACTGCTGACAGGTCCAACAAGGTATTTTCAACAGGAAAAGTAAATCTTTCTGAGTACGAAATTTAATTATTATCAAGCAGCCAGGTGAGCTGATTATCTTTTGCTGACTTTCCCTGAATGTCTCCTAGCCTACCAGCCTGCTCCAAACATGGGGGAACCCTCCACCCTACCAGCGCTTTTGTCCACCTTGCCTGGATCCAATCTGCTTTTGTCACCTTTTGGGGAAGCCCCTCCCCCCTTAACTCAGAGACAGGAAATCCGTGATTTTCATCCTGGACTCACCCTGGACCTTATTTCTTTGAAGTTTTTTGTGCTGGTCCAATAACTGCTGCTCTGCCAGCCAAAACTGTACATCCTCATCGTCTCCATCTGCCCAGAGGCTGCCAAGTCCACTTTTTTTCTCTGGGACTTTAGGACACTTACTTGCCACACAGGAGCACTTCTCCACTGCCTTCCTTTTCTCTACCTGTGAGATCTTTGGGAGTTCTGCCTAAAGCCCCTACTCTCAACCTGTTGTGTACCCGGAGAAACCGTGCATGTGGTCGGGTCCACACGTGGCCATGCTAATGGCCCAAGCTTCACTTCCAGAGACAATAGCCCAAACAGATCCTAAGGCATGCCTTTCGGATGGCTAGGATCCGAGAATGGACCTATGGGACTTGGGTGCACTGTAAATGTCGTATCACGAGTGTGGGTGTGTGCGTTGGGTGTGGTTTACTATGGCCTGGCTACAGCATCTCAAGTTCTCCTGTATATAATAAAGTATGAGCTGAAATCACTCCTCCATGCATCAGTCTCAGTACTTTATACAACCTGTGGATCATTGAAACAGACAATATACTGCCACAGGAAGTGGTGGCGGCTACAAGCATGGACGGCTTCAAAAGGGAATGAGATAAGGATATGGAACAAAGGTCCCTCAGTGGCTATTAGCCACAAGGTATAGATAGGGGCTCTGGGGCAAGTGATGCTCTGTCTTCTTGGTGCTTGAGGGGGGGTCAACAGTGGGAGGGCTTCTAATGTCCTGGCCCCACTGGTGGACCTCCCGATGGCACCTGGTATTTTTGGCCACTGTGTGACAGAGTGTTGGACTGGATGGGCCTTTGGCCTGATCCAACATTGGCATCTCTTATGTTCTTATGTACTGGTAGTTAAGGTGATTTTGGTATCCTAGGACTTGCAACTTTAGAGAAAAAGAAATGGGGGAGATAGGAATATTCTTGTCTTTAGCCATATGTATCGGGGTGACAAACTGAGGTCTGTGGCTCAAATGCTGAAAGTTAAGGTGATTGTGGTATCCTGGGATGGATACAGAAACCACCATTAAGAAAACCTATAGTATGGAATTCACATTTATTTCCCCCCCCCACATTTTAACCTCTATTCATATTTCCCCCCTTCTCCTCCCCTTGTTTTCCTTTTATTGAAAGCAAGAAAACACATGGTGATGGAGCTGACACTAATGCAATACATTGTAGAACAGGATGTAATGTGATCTCAGGCCACAGCTGAAGGCCAAATGCTGTCCAGTTTAGCTGTAGAAGATTCTGCAGATGAGCCTACAGGTTTTCCACTATCATGTTTTCAGGAGTGTTCAGAAACCAGCAGCATATCTCCTGAGAGTATGTCTCATCTTCAGTATATAAGATGATAAGCTTTGCATGTATTTGAAGTGTAAAACTGTGAAGGAATCTTCTAGTAATGAGAAAATTATATCGAGTAGAGCAAGGATCATGCCAACTGTGGTTGCAGAGCTCAAAGAAAAATGTAATAAGCTTAACATCATAAAACACAAGAATGGAAAGGATAAGATACATCCTGCCAGGCAATCTTGTTTCAGGAAAAGTTATTTATTTATTTATTATTTTGACCCCCCCCCCCCAGAAAAGTCCAGCATCAGAATGCAGGCTGCAATTTAAGCTACTGGTGATCTAAAAAGAGAGACTGAGAATGCACATTCAATTAACTGCACGCTACAAGACTGTCATTTGATTCAGACAGAATTCAGCACAATGCATGTCTACTAATCTTTCCCGCCTAGAAGATGTTTGAAATGAGACATGTGACAATGAGAGATGTATAACAGAACAACTGCGCAAAGTGCATGAGGGCAGGGGAGGACTTGGAACGTAGGTTTAAACTGCTTGTCTGGATTTCACACATAAATGGAGAGTTAGGCTGACAGTTCCAGGGATCTGGGTAGTGGAACTACTGCTGTACTCAGAATTGCTTCACCAGCGCTTTTATTCACAAAGATGTGTATCGTGTTCCACAAGGATTCAGAAGCCTAATTAAATACTATTACTATCTGATCTGCTGGAAATGGAATCTAGAGAGAGTTGGAGAATGAGGCTGTACAAAGAAGGAAAGGGCTTCTTTACATTGAAAAGTTATAGAGAAGGTTCACTTGTCCTGCAGGGATGAGAACATCTGGACTGGATGTAGTACCCTCATTCTATACAGTCATTACAAGAGATGGGAGACCTTTCCTCCTTTGCATCTTGGCACCCTATGCGGAACATGTCTCTGTTCAGCAACTGTCTTGGCTAACAAGTGATCAGGACCAGATGCTTCAAAAGAAACTACTTAACTTAAAGCTTGTGACCTGTATTTCCACACTGTTACTTGCCACAGTCCCCATCCCTCATCTTCTAGGGAACTTGGTAGGCTTCATTTGGTCCAATGAACATGAGTAACATTGGAAAAGAACACACACACCCCTGGTAAGTTTTAAATTCACTTGAAATTACTGGCCCTTTCCTGTAGCCTCCTGTGACACCCTCCCTTGCACCTCTTCTTTCTTCCCTGTGACACCCTCCCTTGCACCTCTTCTCCATGAGCTCTCAGTCCTCTTGTAAGCCACCAAAGACTAAAGGGGCTGTGTTGTGCCAGAGGCAGCTTCACAAGGCAGGAGGGTCTTTCCCTCACTCTCCCCCTCCTCTCCCTACATTGAGCAAGCCATCTTCTACAGTATTACATATCCAGGGATCTTGGGAAATGTAAAATTCCAAGGCTTCTGATATCCACAGTGTGGATGTTGGGCATTCTGGGGAAATGATGTATCCCAGGGTGCTGAGGAGAGGAGATGGCTTTCTCCTTTCCCCTCTATTGCTCCTGTCACTTTTACAGCAGCTGCTGCAGGCAAAGTGAGTGGGTGGATGGGAGTTAATTTCTGGATCAGGTTAAAATCGGCCCATGAAGAAGTCACAGGATTGTAATACTCATCTTTTATCAAAGGCAAACATTATCATTTCTGAAAATTGTTTTGCATACCATGGAATTATGAATTTTGGTAACAACACTATAACCTCCTACATTCCATCTTACTTTCCATTTCCCTTTTCTCTCTCTTCTCTCTTTGTATCTTTTTCAGTAAATTTTTTAAAGGAAGCAGTTTGCAAGTATAAATAGAATTAAAAAATCACTGGAATAAAATGACAGCTCATTTTCACCAGAGTTTCTGGATTAGACCAGAAAATTTGGAGCAAAGAAAGACAATATGGCTACTTAATATGTGATTAAAACATCCTAGGAAACTAGCCTGTCTTTTTTTCCCCAGGTTCTTGTGTGTCAGAAAGTGGAACAAAATAAGAATGGGATATTCTGCACTCCTCTCTACAAATAGAAGATCACACATGAATGCCAGGTGTCTGAGACAACTGACACTTGCTGATATTCACCTGTAATGAAGATGGGTCTTATCTATGCAGTAACATGGTCTTCTTTCTTCTGCCCTTTACTCTTGCCTTGTTTTCACAATTCTGGATGGAGCAAATGAGATATCATGTTGCTGAGTGATGTCATACAGTTTGCTCTGTAGTAGTTTATACAGCAAGACTTCAAATCCAGATAATTGATTGGTCAACAAAGTGCCTATTCATAGCTGCCTTGCTTTCTCATTTATCATCCCACCATTGCCCGATCATCATACTTGAGTGACATGGCTACGATGGGGTATTTTTCAACAGCTCATTTTTAGCATGACTGAATGAGGTATAGGGCCACAGCATGCTCTGAGCTCTTAAACTAAAGACAAACTAGGTGTACATGTGCAGGTCCTCAAGGAAGCAAATAATCAAAACCATTAAAACAAGCTTTTTATAAATTAAAAACAACATGAACAGGAAGCATGGTCATTGAGGGAATGCCAAACAGAACAGAAAAGTCTTCACCCACTGGCAGAAGACCAAGTTAGAGAGGGACAGGTTAGTCTTTTTAGGGAGGGAGTTCTATAATTTTGGTGCCACAATTGAGAAGGCCTTTTCTCAGACTGCCACCCAACTAGCCTCAGACAGTGTGGGCACCAAAGAAGGGCCCATGAAGATGACCACAGTGGTTGGGAAAGGCTTCTTAGGCTGGAGAAAGGCTTGAAACAGTGCTGAGCAGAATGGTAGCATACAGCTGGCAATCTGGAAATTCAGTGTTTTATGCATTTTGAGCTTTTATGCTTCTTAATCCTGTGCTAAGTGTTTTTACTTTTAATGAATGTTAATAAGGCATATCTGCATTAGGTTTTGATATGATAATGATTTTTCATACATGGCCCTAAGGAAAAGCAGAAATGGGAAATGTGTGGGCCATTGAATTTCTAGAATATCTTACAGAAAATCTTCCCCCCATTAAATATCTACAGATCTCTTGGTGATCTACAGACTAAGAGTATACTCTGTAGTTTGATCTTTTAAAAAACGTTTGGATGGAGGATTTAGGCTATTTTTGCTGATATTAAGTACAATTGTAATTACTACTGTCAAATGATGAGGAAAAGAAAAGGTGTGTACAGAGGAAGTAAAATGTGATAAGGATGCAAGTTACCAGGTGGGACTTGAGTATCCCCTAGAATTACAGCTCATCTCCAGAATATAGAGATCAGTTTCCCTGGAGAAAATGGATGCTATAGCGTTATACTCCACTGAGGTCCCTGTACTATCCGGGTGCCATTCCCAAATCTCCAGGAGTTTCCCAGCCTGGATCTGGATCCTACCCCCTATCCCCCACCAGTGGCCAGGGGGGACCTGGCAACCCTAAAATGAGACCAAACTTCTGAGGTTCAGAATACTGAGAGGTTCCTAGTTCTAGAGCATTATGTTGACTGTAGAGGAACAGACATATGTGAGCTCTGTTAAATCTGTTTTAATACATTGGATAGAAGCTGGCTGTAATTCAAAGGTTTTCTCCAGAGAGTAGGATTGATGTTCTTAATTAGGTAGGAAAATAAAGGGCTTGTCAAGAACAGTATCTCATATAAAGTCAGCAAATCTTTGAATACTTAAAGCTGGTGAATGGAGCTGTGAATGACAAGGCATGTCTTTCTACATACCTGAACAGGGCCTCAGGTTTTCAGAAAAATACACTGGGGAGTTTTAAAAATCTGAAAATGGTAAAAAGAGCACCTGTAGCTTTAAAAAATAGATTCTACCAGTGACTGTTGCTAGGAAACCACAGTATTCCAGACTTTGTTTCAGTGAGTAAAAGTTAAGGGGAGGGGGAAGGGCCTGTGGCTACATTGGATCATTCCGGGGCCCACCCCCCCGACTTTTCATCAGGGCCTCTCAACTTACTACCCTGGACAGGCAGGCAGGCAACCCAGCAGGCCTCGGATGAGATGCACTCGCCAGCCGGCCAGTGGGCAGAGTGGCTGGTGGCCCAGTGCAGCCCCTCGCCTCACCTCATCCCGTGGCACTCCACCCCCAGCCAGGCTGCTCCCAGTAGCTGCCTCGCTGCCTCCAGCCCCAGCCGGTCCCTCCCATGCCGGGCAGAGTGAGCGAGTGCCCCTGTCTGCCCACCCACCCGGGCGCCGATGGTCAGGATGGGACAGTGAGTGGGCGCGGTGGGGGCTGCAGATCTTTTTTCTGGAGTGGGGAGCGGGGGCCCTGGTGGTGGGGTTGCCATGCACAGACCGGGCGGACACACTCCTTCGTCCCGGGGCTCCAGGATGACGACTCATGCTTTGGGCCTGGGTATGAGCGGCGGGAACAAGGGAAGGGGGGAGCTGGGTGCAAGGGAACTTCAAAACCCATCCCCCCCCGCAGCGCACCAGGACTCAGTCAGGGCTGGAAGTCAACTCTTTGGAAGGCGCTGATTCGAACTCTTTTTATTTTAATTTCAGTGTCCCCTGAATTATTTAAAGAAACCTGGCTATGGGCCTGGTTTTGGGTTTTGAGGGAGGATTCATTGGGGCCAGGCCTGACTCCGATTGCCAGGTCCAGGTTGGGAAGTTCCTGGAGATTTTGTGGTGGAGTCTGAGAAGAGCAGGATTTGGGGAAGGGAGAGGCCTCAGCATGGTATAATGCTACAGAGTCTACGTTCCCCCCTGCTCTTTCTGAAACTTGTTTTTCTCCAATCCCCCCCTCGAAATGGCTTGATTTCAGTTTTTCAGCAGTCTGAAATACCTATGTTGTTTCATCATTCTTTGCCCACCTTGCTATTTTTTTTTGGGGGGGGGGCAGCAATTCCTTTTAAAAAAGAGTTAGTATGCCAGCACCCCAGAAACGGGGGAAATAAATCAGGGTAGGTACATTCTGTGTTGATACAGACACAAAGACCTGGAGAACACACAGACCTCAGAAGTTAGAAATATTTATCATGCTTCAGAATCTCCATACAAATAATTCACTTGCAATGTCTTCTTTTAAAGTTCTCCTCCAACAGCCTTCGTTTTTTCAAAGCAAGGAAGCAGTGGTTGGTAGCCTTAACAAAGGGACACATTTTATTCAGTAGCACCTCAATGTCATTACATAAATTAAATAAATATCATGGTATTCTCACACTCAGTTTGTGATTCATGATTAAGATATGATATGCAATTATGCAATGAAGAACTTCCATCTCCCTTAAAAAGAACTTGGATCTCCCTCAGCATATCAGAACAGTGAACTGGCATGAAAACTACACAAAATTAGGGACGTTGAATACAGGAGCACATGAAGCTGCCTTATACTGAATCAGACCACTGAGCCACGCCCCCTTCTCCCTAACACCTGCCTCTTGGGATTACCTGCCAGTTGGGCTCACATCCTGTTTGCAAGCAGTGATCAGCCAGCTGAATCATCAGTGGGCTCTTTGAATGTTTGCAACCCGTCCACCTCTTTTCACAGGACCAGACAACTGTTTTGCTCTGTATCCAGCAATATTTTTAGAAAGAGGGGAATCAGGAACCTACTCCCAGATAACTGGGGAGATCAGCTGGAAGTCAAGTTCTTCTTGTCTCTCATACTGGGAACTTTGCTGAGATCCAGACTTGCTGAGATGCCTCTCATACTTTGCTGAGATCCAGACTTGCTGAGATGCAGCAAATTTGGCATGTGGAGGGTGATCAGAAGCCAAGCTGCTTCTCCTTTTCTCTACTGTCCAGGCTGACATCTCCTGTTCTTTACAGCCCAGGCTCTCAGTTTAGGGTGATGGTGGAGAGAAACAGGACACTTCTCTTCTTCCCACCCCAGGCTGTCTGTTCAGGTTGTAGAGAAAAGGGGGGAAAAACAATTACTTTTTGCTCTCACTTTTGCACTTGGAGATAAGAAGCATTGCTCCTAGCTTTGTTTCCTTACTCCCATTATAGATAAGAGGGAAGAGAAATTATCTGCTTCTCTCCCTTTTTGCAGTGCAGAAATCAGAAGCTAGTTGTTTCTGATTCAATGTATAATGATTTTTCTGAAGGGTGGCTGTTGAATTGGAAGCCCATTCCCAGTTAATCCCCTATCAGCTGAATCAGCTTCTGGTTCACCACAAAGCTTTCCTGTGTCCCAGCACAAGGCCAGGATACGGGGATGTGCTGGAAGATCAGAATCTGAGTCCCAGCTGATCCTCTGATCAGCTGTGAATTGACTTCAAACAGGCAGCCGCTTAAATTGTTCAGTGCAATCTAAATATATCACCGACTAGCTCATGGTCTGATCATTAGCACAGAACAAGGTAAGTTACTGCTGAACAGGTTTACTGCAAAATTTGCAGCATCGCTACATTTAAAAAGAAATTCTCTGCTGAGGCAAGGTATTTTTCTTTTTTAAAAACAATTTTATTAGGATATAATAATAAGTAAAATTATACGTCGTATAACAAACTGTTCATATCCTTTTATCCAAATATCTCCCCCCCTTCTGACTTCCCACAGTGCTCAAACCTCTATTACATTCTTAATTTTTTTTCTCCTTTTCCAGTTCTTTAACAACATAATTCTTTCAGGTAACGTATCTTTTTATCTATTGATCTATATATGTTTAACTTTAATCTAAGTGTCCTTCCAACCTTAATAATTGTCAAAGCAAAATAGATTGTTTTTTACATCCCAGTATTTCTCCAAGTAATCTTTAAAGTCCTTCCAATCTGCAAAAAAACCCACCTTCTGCTACTTGATCTTTAAGCTTTCAAAAGAACTTTCACACCTCCTGAAGTTGAAAATTTACTTTTCACCTCAACTGTGTTACCAGCTAGAGCTATTTTTAACGGATTAAATCAGTGGTCCCCAATTTTGTTGAGCCTGTGGGCAGTTTTGAACTTTTAGTACTGGGAGTGGGCATCACTGCAAAATGGCTACCATGGGGAAATCACAAAATGGTTGACATGGAGCGCTACAGCCAATCAATGAGTGGAGAGTTCTGTGTGCACACTGGAGTACACACACACACACACACACATTCACTTCAGTGATGGGGTCCACTGTGAAAAGGCAACCCCACTGAATATAGAAAAATCACATTGAAGTGAATGGAGACACCTCTGTTTGGAAACTTCATGTAAGAATCAGAGCCCAGCCCCTCTGGAGAGAATTCATTTATGTCTAGCCTAAATCATTGCTGCTTGGAAGTTTTATTTTTTGTGGTTGTTAAATAGGCAAATGTATAAAGTCTCGGGAACAGTAAGACAAAGAACAAAGCTTTTGGTGAGTTATATCTTTTTTCCCCCTCACATTTCTCAACTGAGGAGTGAATACCATAGTAAATCATAATACATTATAAGTAAGTCCAGGAAATACTAATAAAGCTTCTTTGGCTACAAAGGACACCAAAATAAAAGGATTCCAAAATAGTGGTTACATCCTGCCTGTGATAAAAAGTTGTGTAACTCATCAGTGGGCCAAAAATCCATTAGTAAATAAATCTTTGAGAAACTTAAAATGGGACCTGGCTGAAAAGATGGAGATGTTGGTGTAAGAAATTTCCACATTAAAAAGCATTGATCTTTTTTGAGTGTCAGAATAATGGATAGTTTGAAAAGGAACAGACAATTTTTATGGGGGGGGGGAGAAAATATTTATTGTAGAACAGACAAGTTCATTCAAACTAATGTGACAGAAACCAAATTTTCCCTCCCTTTTGCTTGTATGTATTAGTCTAAACAGACTTGAGACAGATTCAAGGCTTAGAGATGAGCATCCGGAATACAACATTGATGTCAGATTTTATTATTTGTGCCATGTTAGTTGTCCAAGGGTGTCTGCTAGGTGGGATTCTGTTTTGACAGATGCTGTACAAATGTCTAGTGAACTATAATCCTCTCTCCTTCCAAAGCTAAATATAATAGGAACCTGGTGTTCTTTCATTGATTTCACTCACGTCTCAGCCTGACTTTGTCTGTCTCCCATCTCAGCTTTAATACCTGAGACTTATGGCTCAATCTGATGATCATGTTTTAGGGCTTTCCCCCCCTTTTTCAGTTGCTAGTGACAGTAGCGCTTTCTAGATGTTCTAAGAAGATACAGTGAACTTGTACCATGAGGGAGTCAGAAACCGGTTTGTGACAGCAAGTTCCACCCCAACCCACTCAGATTTGTTGGAACATATTCATGCAGTCAATGTAGGTACATTTATAGACTTCTTTCCACTAGGGATGGGCAAGAACCACATTTTTGCAGTTTGGTTAGGTTTGTGGTTTGTGGCTGAACCACGAACTGAACTGTTAGGCCAGTTCATAAACTGAATCCGTTTGTATCAGCTTGTGAGTCATTTAAAGTTTAAACCCCTGCTTTCTGCTCCCTGTGAAAAGCAGCAGGGAGCAGAAGCAGGAGTTTAAATGGTTCCGAGCCATTTCACCCGCTGCTTTTTGCTCACTATGAAAAATGACAGGGAGCAGAAAGCTGGGGGTGAAATGGCTCAGAGACATTTAAACTAAACAGCTGTTTTTCATGAAGAGCAGAAAGCAGGGCTCTGAGCCATTTAAATCCCTGCTATCTGCTTTTCATGAACCACCATAAACAGCATCAAAATTCATGGAAGTTTGTGGTGGCTCTTCAGTTCACGAATATTGCTTCGCGAACCACAAAGCAGCTAAAATTCATGATGAACTTTAGTTTGTGAACTGGTTCATGCCCATCACAGTTCCCTCTAGCATGCGTACTGTGCTATTTTCACATGTTTACACAGAGCTTTTTAGATCTGCGCAAAGGTGCTTCCTCTAGGCTGGCCCCACCCCCAACCAATCACCTGATGGCTGTGGGAGGGCACTATGAAAGGGGGAGCTGGAGCCAGGCTGCCTGTGCAAGCCAGCTGATCTAGGCAAAGTAAGCCTTGGGGCCAGGTTGGGAAGGGGGCTCACTTTGAGGGGGGATTGTGGAGGAAGTGTGTGGGTAGACCTGTTCTCTAGAGGCCAGTTCTACCAATATAGTGGAATGTGTGGTTAGACCTGTTCCCTGGAGGTCCAGATCTACCAATATAGTAGAAAGGGATGGGTAGACCTGTTCTCTAGAGGCCAAGTCTACCAATATAGTGCAAAGGGGTGGGTAGACCTGATGTTTGGAGAACAGGTCTATCAATATAGTGGGTGAAATTTGATTTGATTAAGTTTTATCTAATGTTTAAATTATTCTTAAAATATAGTTTACATATAATTTAAGAGAATTAGTTCTGAGATTTTTACAAGGTTATGAAGTAATCTAAAAAAACTAATTTACACAATAGTCAAATGTAGACTCGCTCACAACTTTAATGCTAGTAGCTTTTTTCACTCACGAGGTAGAATTTCTGCTCACAACACTGTGGAGCTTAGAGGGAACATTGATGCCCATCCCCAGGGCTTCTTTTGTAGAAAAAGCCCAGCAGGAACTCATTAGTATAATAGGCCACCCCCAGCAACAGAAACTCATTAGCATATTAGGCCACACCCCATGCCTTCCCTTGGCTTGCCCAGGTGCCCCGTGGCTGTGGAGAGCCCGGGCAAGTCCCCCTTGAAGGGAAGGGAAAGCAGTTTAAACTGCCTTCCCTTGGCTTGCCCAAGTGCCTCACGGCTGCGGGGTGCCCGGGCAAGCCAGCCCTTGGACAGGCTGGAGAATGCACTAACATTCCATTTAAATGCCTCCCTGATCCTTCCATGCAACCCTGGCCCCCCCTGCCTTGAAGTCGCCGGGGGGTCCCTTTCCAAGCCTTCCCTCTGTAGCCATGCACACAGAGGTTTTGGCTGTAGTGGGCATGGCCCACTCGGAAGCCAGCCAGAACTTCGTTACTGTGCGTTCTTTCCCAAAACATAGCCCTGCCGATCCCTACATTCCACACCAACCAAACAGAATTCCTGATAGCACAGAGAGAACCAAACACACGCAGGGTTTATGCCCATGTTCCAATGAATGCAAGCATGTAGGACATGGAACTTGCTGCAACAATGCCACCCTCACACATGTTCATTATATGGTTAGATTTTGACCATGTTTCCCCCCCAACCACTACTGTTCCCCCTTCACTCCCCACACTGTTTGCAGGAGCGTACTGACCCACAAGGACATGGTTTCAGGGGGAAAGCAGGCTGCAGTAGGAATGGGAGGCAGACAGTTCACTTCTGTAAGCTCTGCCCTGCTCATGTAAATAGGATCTAAGCCATAGAAAATCTGAAAAAGGGCTAGTGAGTCACTATAGAATGAGATTACATATGAGAAAGCAGTTGTATGAAGAATTCCCGATATAATATGCTACCAGAAATTATCCTTCAGAGTTATTTGAATGTCATTTCAAATCAGAAGCTGGACATTTGGTGGCACTTGTAAAAATCAGACGACCATTTTTGGACCTTCTCTTCCATCTGTGATAACCAAATAAAACATAAGGGTTGAAAAGAAGCCCTTCCCGAAAGTTGTTTGAATGAGCAGTCAGGTTCTCCAAATATGAAAATATGAATTCATATTTCCCTGCTGGTTTTTTGTTAGTTGCTGGGCAGCATGGAAAAGATGGTGGTAGGTTTAGGATGCAGATGACAGTGAGGGTAATTACACCCATTGCCCCCCAAGCCGGAATAACGAGGCAGACACAAGTGCTGGGTTTAAATATAGGGCCACTTTATTAACTGACAACTTTAACTGGAACCAAAGGCAAGGGCAAAACAGCATTGCATTATGGTCAAGGCCAGAGGTCAAGGACCCCTCCCTTACCTCGTCAATAGGGCGAGCCACCCTGCCCCGGGTGGGAGCCCACTGCAGGGGCTACCATCCGGCTGGCTAGCCATTGCAAGATAACCCTGTAGCCCCATCCCCCAAGCCGCAAGGCTCAAAGAGAGGACCTAAACAGGGCTGTCCCGAAGGCAGTCCATTTTCCCCGCCCCGTGCCACAAGGCACAAAGACTGTACTCACAGGACCCCTTCAACCCCAAATGATGGCTGTCAGCTGGTGCTCACCAGATCGCAATCTGTATACCGCATAGCAACCTGCCTACACAAAAGTGACCATCTAGCTTACATGACACACCCTTCTAAACACCTGCATCACTGCCGCAGTACAGGGTAGGCGAAAACACCCCTTCCAGGCGCCAATCAGGAAGGGACAAAAAATTCCTACCCGGCCCCCAAAACCCGGATGACCAGCAATGTCTGCACTACTAACAGGGTGGGAGGGTGGGCCGATGACTGCACGGGACTGCTGGGGAGAAGACGCAGGGCCATACTTAACTTCCTCGGCCCTGCCCCTTCAGATGCCCATATATGGTGCTTTTGGCGCCAAACCCCAGCCTGCCTCATCCAGCTGGGAGGCAAAGGCGCTTCCCCAGCCCAACGGCTGGGTGTCGTGGGCTGTTGAACCAAAATTTCATGCATAAATGAGCGAAAAATTGGAACAGGGGCTCTAAGTGATGCAAGTCCTTATCTGTCCGGATCAGGCAAGGGCTCGGGTTCCATGTCAGTCCAAGGTGAAAGAAAGGCACAAAATTAAATGTAGACAGGGCTCAGTTACCAAGATCCAAGAAAGACCTTTCCAATTAGACTGAAGGGTAACAGTTTTATGTATTTCTTTGGTCTGCTGGTCAGAACAGATCTCATTATCTTTCCAGTTAGCAGCTATCTCCCCTGCTAGCCATATTGAAAATAGTACTGTACAGACGAGATTAAACCTGCCCCTGTGCTTAAATCCAGATGGTTCTGGTAAAATATTCAACAAGCAAATGAAGGGTTTCTGGTCTGTGGCGTGCCGACTTCAGATGGTCCCGGGAGACTCTCCCGAGGAACTGCTGAATCTCCCGGTATCTGAGTGGGGTCTGGACCTCATTGCAGGGAGCTTGATCTGGGGGCTGTCACATGCGGCGGCACATGAGTAGACCCCAGATTGCTCCGACATGAGAACTCAGGAGAGAGCATTCAATTGCTGCCATTGAGTGCCGAGGTGTGATCAACCAGTTTTGAGGAGTCTTTCCTACCAATTTAAAGAAGGAAAAAACTGTTCTATAGCACCATGAGTACCCGATTAACATAACATTAACTTTCCATGAAAGAGCTGATGTCCCTTTAAACTTTAAAGCTTTAAAGCCACAATTTATAAAGAAAGGGAAGGAAGGCTTCCCCCTCCCACTCCCTAGCAAGCGGCTTGGAAGAGCTGGGCTTGATTTTTTCTTTAAGCATTTATAAAGGTTTAGGGGACTGCCGACAGATTGTGGTTTTTTAACTTTTTGAAATTAAATACAGTTGGATAAGGTACTACTTTCATCTCACTGTGGATTATTTTATTTTCCCTCTTTAGGCTTATTTCTAGAAGAGGGAATTTCACCTTTATTGGGAGTTTTAGAATCAAGTTGAACTTCTGCTGACTCTTTGCTTGAGACTTTAAGTGCTAGTAGCACTATTTTCCCTCCTTCACCTCCACCTTTGCTGGATTAAACAGAGAGTCTTTGGGATGTGTTATTTTATTGAATAGACTTTAATTTTGGATTTTTTAAATTCTGAGTTGGACTAAAACTTCACATCTGAGAAGATTCTTCACAATTCTTTCGCTCGCTGAGCAAACATCACTATGTACTGTGCCCCCCCTGCTTAATTTCTTGTTAGTTTACTCGATTTGTGGATATAAAAGCTACCTTTCAAGTGATGATATTATTTTGGGATATAAATTCCTTTGGAATACTTACTACTGGCCTCCTATTGGATCTTGTGCTTTTTATTGGAACATTGTGGATTATTTGGTTTTTCTTGGACAGAGTGGTTTCCCCCCCTGGTCTTTCTTCTTCTTCTTCCTATATTGGAATATTAAGGCTTTTTCTGGTTTCCCTTGGCTAATTTATAAACCTTTGGGATTTATTATTTTGGAAGAAAACGGATTTAAGTTGTTTAAGTGAAAGAAAACAGCTGGACCATGAATTAAATTTTAAAACAGAGACAAGCCTTAAACAGCATTTCCGTGAAACAATACTTTGTATTTCATCCCGTTGTTTTTTTTTTTTAAGTCAGGGTTGTTGGGTCTAAGGTGAGAGACTTGTTTGAGTATGAAGTGGTCTTGCAGTAAAGTCAATAACTGATAAAAGTAAGTTTTGTGGTTGAAAATGTACAAAAAGGCTATAATATTCTAAACAATTAGATAAAAATTTTGTCTTTGTTTTTGAGAGTGAGACTTCGGGGGGAAACATAACAACAACAAGTACCTGTCCCATCCCCAGGGTAGGTAAAATCTGTGGCAACCAGCTTGGCTCAGATATCCATTAAGGACTTACAGAGCCTTATTCAGGACAGTGTGGCAACAACTGTCAATCAGGCTGTGGAATCTGCCCTTCCATCAGCTGTTGGAGCTGCAGTTGAACCAATCCAAGCAAAATTGGGGTCTTTGGCACAACAGATGACTTCTCAAACAGAAGAAATTAAGAAACAGATTGTGGACAATAAACAAGAAATATCCACTTTGGTCAAAATGACAAGTAATTTGGAAAGCAAATTTGAAGAAGTGGATTTGCAAATACAGACTGTAGAGACAAAACAGAATTCTATGGAATACACATTAATAAAACTGGAAATTGAAAAAGAGGCTTACATCTTAAGATTCCAGAACATTCCAGAAAAGAAAGGTGAAGATATCAAAGAGGAAATGGCACAAATTTTAGCAGACTATATGAAAACAGAAACGGTAGGAGTTCCGGTATGGCGCAGCGAGCGAGAGGGCATTCTTCGGAACTCCTGAATTGCCTGCTCCCCTCTTTGCTCCTTTGATACTTTCCTGGCTCACCAAGGGCATTGCCCAAGCTCCTGGAGCGAGGTGGGTTAGCAGGAGGCTTTAGTCGGTCACCTCCCGCACCTGGCAAGTGTGGGGGTGAGCCTTTTTTTACCTCAAAGCAGGAGTGACTGAGGGAAAGAAACATGGCTCCCATGTTTTTCCTTAGCTGCGACCAGCCATTTTAAAGACTGTTTCGTTCATGGGTGTTTTTTTCCTTTGATTTGTCTTGCAACAAAAGAAACTTGTGAGTACACAATTGCTCTCTTTACAATCTGTGATGACCCTCATTAAATGACTCCCACAAGATTAGCTCAAATGTTTGAAACGTATAAGCGGCCATGGAAAGGAATGGAGCAAGTGATAAGGAAATGGCGTTAATTGGGGAAAAGGAAGAAGACTCAGCAGGAGAAACAATATTAATTAACTTAGCTGAGGCTGCCTGCAAAAATATTATTAAGAACCTTCTAAATAAAGACCTAGAATTGGAAAGCAAACAGAAAACAGAGTTGGAAGAGAAGGAGGAGCCCCTGCAATGTCAGCGTTCTGTGATTTCAGAGGAAGAACAAGGAGACTGCCAAGATAAAAAAGCACAAGACTCATTTTGTATGGAGATAGAAAAGAAACGCTCCCAGATAAAAAGTCGAGTAAAGTATTTTGCAAAGTGAGCCAAGACAGTAGGATTTACAGAAGGAAATGCCCGAAAGCAACTTAATGCAGATATGAAGAAATGGAGTAAAAAGAAAATGAGAAAATTTCCAAAGAAAAGGTTTAATGACTCCAAAGCACATGTGCCAGATCTGATTAAACAGGAAAAACAAGATGGAGCACATATATATGAGTATAAAGAGGAGAAGCATCAAGAAATGATCATAAAGAAGAGGGCGCTTCAGGAAACAGGGTTGCCAACTGTATTATGTGGTAGCATAATTCTTTTTCTTTTTAATATACCGAATGAAATGTGGATGGTGTTAAAGGATGGAAATGAATGTACTGGACTAAGGCATCTTGATTTATTTTGGAATGATAAGAATTTTAGAACTCTGTGCAGTTTAATGGTTAAGTACTTTTGGGCTATCTTCAAAGCTTATTTCTGCTGTTGCTTAAAAGGATTATTTTTGTTAGCATAATACAAAGAAACTAAGTACTGTAAGAAGGATTGGGGTAGTCTACTAATAACTTTTACCTGGGGGGAAAAAGAAAAGAAAATGAGTGGTAAAAATTAATTTATATCTGACTTTAGACCATTAATTTTGAATATTTGTTTTTGGGGTTAATTATATGCTTGGATACCCCCCAGTAAATGGTTATATACACCTGAGTTGTTTTTAAAAGTTTATTTGTAATGTTTACAGGGGTTATTTTTGCCATTATAATGTAAAGAAATAAAATAGGACTAAAGTTGTGAGTACTAATTTGTTGTTAGAATATAATATATAAAATATACGGTTAAGATTGGGAAATAAGGTCATGGACCTGTTGGGGCCTGGTTAAACATTGGAGAATTTTTTGCTGAGAAGACTGTTGAAGAACTCAGCTGTTGTTGATATCTGTTGAATTAAATAAAAGAAGATAAGGTAATAGGTAATTACTTTAGAATGTAAGTCTAAGAACCTTTATATTTTGGGTTGAAAAGTAGATTGATAGATTATGGGAAATATGCGTTGATTTATAGTGGAAAAATACATAAGATATGAAGTTAAGTATGACTGTTGCAATGATGTTGAAAAATGTAATCTTTGGTTGGGTGTTTGTTTGCTTGTTTATCTGTGTTTGTTATGTCTTTAAAATTCAATAAAGAAATTATATAAAAAAAGAAAGAAAGCAGAAGCAGTAGAAGAAACATATGATGGGATTTGGCTTTCAGAATGAACTCTGCATATGCGAGAAGAAATAAACTACCAAGAGAAATCCACGTCAAATTTTATAAGAGATCAATGCGAGACAAGCTCTTGAAAATTTCAAATGAAACACCTCTCCAAATAGAAGAAAAAAAATTAGAATATTAAAAGAAGTGTCGTGGAGGGTGAGAGAAAAAAAGACAAGACTACACACGCCTGGCAAGTCTTTTAAGGGAAAATGGGATCTCTTATAGATGGTTAGTTCCTGAATACATACTTTTTACCTATGATGGCAAAAGACATAGAATAAACTCAGTTTTCAAAATAGAAGATTTTCTCAACACATATGGAGAGAATTTAGGGATCCAAGAGGAAGAGGCAAAGGAGATGGACGAAGAAGAAATCCAAGAACAAGGTGCATCAGGTTCTACTGGAGCAAGAAAGAGGCCTAAAAAGTGAAAGTTGAAGACTGTTCCATTCCAAGTAGTCACCAGATTGCAACAGAAGAATAAAGATGGCAACCCCAAAATTATGCAAGATGGATAGAAGGAAGTTAAAAAATAATCTCAATTAATGTAAATGGATTGAATGCCCCACAAAAAAGAAGACAGATATTCCAGCAAATTAAGAAGATGCATAAGAACATAAGAGACACCAATGTTGGATCAGGCCAAAGGCCCATCCAGTCCAACATTCTGTGTCACACAGTGGCCAGAAATACCAGTGTCATCAGGAGGTCCAGCAGTGGGGCCAGGACACTAGAAGCCCTCCCACTGTTGACCCCCCCAAGCACCAAGCATATAGAGCATCACTTGCTCTGGAGTCCCTATCTATATCTTGTGGCTAATAGCCACCGATGGATCTCTGCTCCATATGCTTATCTATAAGCATATTGATGTTGTATGCTTACAGGAGAGCCATATTAAACATTCAGACCAAAGATTTTTAGAGATAAAGAAACTCATAAAAGCTTTTATTTCCGCAGACAAACAAAACAAAAAAGAGGAATAGTAACATATATTAAACAACACCTTCACCCACAATTAGTATATGACTCTGAAGATGGCAGGATTCTGATGGTCCAAATGCAGAGACAAACTAAAACAACATTGATTGTCAACAAATACACACCAGATCAGGACCAGGAAAAATTCTATAAATTGATACAGGAGATTATAATTGGAGACTGTAATGCCATCTTTGACAGACCTCTGGATAGGAAAAAGCAAACAGGAAAAAAGAAACAAGGAAATGAATTACCAAACTCATTTCTACAATTAGTTGAAGAATTTAATTTGATAGATTCTTGGAGAATTAGAAATATTAATAAAGAGGACTAAACATTTTTCTCAGCAAGGCATAGGTCATGGTCATGATTAAATATGGCATGGATTTCAACAACCATGATAAATTATTTATTAGATGCAGGGATCTTACCAGTGACTTTTGCAGATCACAATCCTATCTTTTTGACATTACAAGACATGCCAAAAAAACACCTAGCTGGTCTATGAATACTTGGATATTAAAAAATGAAAAAATTATAACAGATTCAAAAATTCCAAGAGTTCTTCAATCAAAATATACAACCCGACATCTCCATTAATGTAGTATGGGATGCTTTCAAGGCTTATGCAAGAAGATGGATTATTAGGCAAGATGCGTGGATGAGGAAGCAAAAGAAACAAAAATTTACCCAGATTGAACAGCAAATTAAAAAAGAGGAAGAAGATATGAAGAGGGAACCCTCTACACAACAAAGAAGGATTAATTTACAACATCAAATGAACTGTTGTTTAACTCAAGAAATAGCAAAAAAAAATAATGCATGCAAAACTATTTTGAGAATGCAAACAAACCAAATAGATGGTTAGCATACAAATTAAGAAAAGAAAGAGAAAAGAAACATATAAAGATACTGAGAGATGAAATGGGAGAGGAAAGGAACATTCCTGGAGATTTGAAGAAGATTGTTGAGACATTTTATAAGAATTTATATCAAAAAAGAGAAGGCACCCAAGAAGAAATCAGGGAATTAATGTATATATATATATAATGACAAGAAATTTACAGAAGATCAAAGGAAAATTATAAATGAACCCATATCCTTTGCTGAAATAATTGAAGCAGTCAAAAATCAAAAGAAAGGGAAAACACTGGGTCCAGATGGCCTTCCAGCGGAGTTCTACCAAACATTTGAAGATCAAAAAATAATGCCATTAAAACTCACAGTAAAAAATATTATATAGGAGAAGAAAATACCTGGAACCTGGAATGAAGCTCCTATTACCTTAATTTATAAACAAGATACTTATGAGAAGGGTATTAAAATTATAGACCAATATCACTATTTTTTTAACTACTTTATTTTTCAGTTTTTCTTATATAGGCAAAAGCACTTTTACCATAAAGTTTTATTAATTTTTGATAATATAACATAAAGATAAACTGTTCAATACACAGGTTCCTTCACTTCAGGTTATGTACAATGAAATCATCATAAGTTTTCAAATTTCCAATAAAAGATATCAAATTAAGTCACATTGTTTCAACCATACAATAGTATTTTATATTTGGCATCTGTAATAGTTTCCCAATCGAATTTATCAAAGGTTAGTTTCTCTAATATAGGATACCATTTCCATAATGGGTTGTATAGCTCACACTCATTTTGGTCAGTAGTGTTATAAATAGAAATTGTTTCTAGTAAAAAAAGTCCCAAATTTTAGATAGCCATTGATTAATGGTTGGAGGATGAGTGTCTTTCCAGTTTTTGGCTATTACTACTTTTGCAGCTGTTAACCAAAAGCACTTTTATGTATACATTTTCATGTTTTTGGAGTCTTACATATAGTACATTTTCCCCACCATTTATATACTCTTATCCATCTTCTTTGGAACATTATCTCATCTTTACCATGTAGTAATATGGTCAACTTGTCCATTTCAGCTGTTTCCAGCAGTTTCTTTGCTATATCTATTCTCGAGGGTAGTTTATCTGTTTTCCAACATCGAGCTACCATAATTCTTGATGAAGTTAAGATGTATATTAATAAGTATCTATCTTCTCGATCAAAGTTATCTGGAATAATGTTTAACAAGTATATTTCTGGTACCAATTTCAAATTTACATTCATTATTTCTGATATTATCGGCTTGATGATTTTCAAAAAATTTTGCAACTTACAACATTTCCACCACATGTGAAAAAGCCTGATGAGGGCGGGGTTTGGAGGGCTTCAATGGTATAATAATAATAATAATACCTTTCGATTTATTAATCGCTCAATCCGGCAGAGCTGCTGGCTCTGAGTGATTTACAGTTACACGGTTTCACACAAGGGACTAACAATTTGATAGGGGTAAGGGAGGACAACATAAAATTCTTTAAATCGCACACATTTTGCAGCCGACAGGGATTTTTTGTTCAACTGTAGGCTTCAGACGTGTTCCAGAGGCATTCACTTTTCGGCTTGGCTTGATGACGTTGGTTCTTCCTGGGCTGCTTTGAATCGTAGTGCCGCACTGCCACTGCCTGGCCAGATTGGCCCATTACAGGCTTCTTAATGCGGAAGAGGTCTTTTTATCAGGCTTACAAGCTTACAAGTGGGACATTCCATTTGCCGGCTAACACCTCCCCTACAGGAGTTTAGTGTGCCCACCCTCTCTAAGGAGTGGTACCCATTTTATCTACTCGCCGAAGCTTTCGAACCGCTGGGTGGACGGCGAGCTGAGGACAAGGCTGGTAGCTCACACCAGCGTGGGCTAGAACTGACAGCAACTCTGTTTAGTTCAGATGTTAACCAGAGGATAAATCCTCTGTGCCACCACTCCCCTTACATTTCCAGCAATTCTTTGATATTTTAGGTGCACATTTCCCTATTTTATCTGGCGACCAGTACCATCTATGGAACATCTTGTATATATTTTCTTTATAGGCTGTTGAACTAAGATATCTCATTGTCTTCCATATTTTGGCCCAGTCATCAATATCTATAGTATAACCCATATCTTTCAATCACGTTATCATTGAGGGTTTAACCGTCTCATCTTGCATGTATCTTTCTATCAAAAAGGTGTATATTTTTTTGTATTACCTGCGGTGGCTCAAATGGTTAAGAGCCTGAACTGCAGGCTGTGGAAGGTCAGTAATTCAGCAGTTTGAGACCCGAGTGTGCTGCATGACGGAGTGAGCTCCCATCTCTAATTCCAGCTCCTGCCAACCTAGCAGTTCGAAAGCAAGAAATTGCAAGTAGATAAATAGGTACCACTTCAGTGGGAAGATAACAGCATTCCGTGCACCTTGGTGTTTAGTCATGTCGGCCACATGACCACAGAAATGTCTTTGGATAGTGCTGGCTCTTCGGCTTTGAAACAGAGATGAGCACCACAACCCTAGAGTCGGATTCGACTGGCTTTCGAGCAAGGAAACCTTTACCTTTACCTTTATCACTGGTTGACAACCATACCGTTTCTATTTCATTATTTCCCAAATAGAAACCCGTATTTTTATCTTTACTATATATGGATTAGATGAAATCTGTTTCATGCTGAATCTGAAAATAAACATTTAAATAAAATTTAGCATATCTGGTTAGTTTCAGTGCTGATACTGGATTTTGCATGTAGGCTTGAGCCATAAATGTGCCAAACAATGTAAAGAAAGTAAAGAAAGACACTGGGTGCAATCCAATGCACTGTTCCCCATGATCAAGTCCTAGTGATTTCAGTGTGCTGGACTGCAGAGAGCAATCTCTTCATTCATTCCTACAGTGCTTACGCAGGAGCAGAAATGGGTGAACTACTGTCCTTGATGCTATTATGCAATGTTATGCAATCCTCTCTGTTTCAGGACATGGTACATTATCTGCAATTGGGGAAAACAGTAGAGAATGACATTAAAAAAATCTGTGCTGGACAACCGCGGAGTGTGTGAGTGCCAGATATTTCTGCTTGCACAGTGGAACACAATATTTGCAGGTGAGATCATTGAGATCATTGAGAACAGGTCTTTTTCTGACCTTGAGAAATTAGTGTCCCATTTCAGAAAACAAGCCTCTTGGAATAGCAAATATAGCCTCTGCTTGTTTTGTTTCCATTCTTCAGTTACTGATTATTAGTGCTGAAGGATTACTGGAAATGAAAGGTCTGACAAATGCATATGGGGGAGGTGACTTATTTGCAAGACAGCTATGCATTAAAATCTTGCTTCATTTCACGTCTTCCCTTTCATTTCCTTTGAAGCACCTAACCTGTAACTAAAAGAAATGTTTGCTTGGCCGT
This sequence comes from Gekko japonicus, assembly GCF_001447785.1. Classification (NCBI taxonomy): domain Eukaryota; kingdom Metazoa; phylum Chordata; class Lepidosauria; order Squamata; family Gekkonidae; genus Gekko; species Gekko japonicus. The sequence goes on along the minus strand of NW_015159727.1, from coordinate 129,347 downwards.
GCCTCTTCTCTGCCTCTCTCTGGGAATATTTGTCTTTCATTTGTTAAAAAGAAGAATCTTGGCCTTGGAGGGAAAGTATATAAATAAATTAACCCTCAGGGGATCCCATTTGCTGCATCTGGTTGCACCGTTTGCTTTAGAATCTTAGTAACTTGTATGCCAGACTGTGGATGGACTGCATTGCATTCTGTGAAGGGATTTTGTTTCTGGTTCATTCCAGAGTGATTCTAATGAGCAGGGATGCTGGGTTTTCAAAATGTATCTAATTCTAGAAACATAAATTTCAAAATATATATTTAAAAAGCTGCTTGTCAGCTTTCTGGAAGGTTTCTTGAGGCTTGTAAAGCTTTTGATCATATTTATGGCCATATTCTGCGCTCAGAAATGCTGATGAAAATTAGGAAAGCCTGTTTATTTTTCTGACATGATCCTGAATTTACACTGCAGTAAATGAGGGGAGAACCTATTTGCATGAAATCCATTGGCTCAGATTGCTGGAATCTCAGTGCATAGCCTCAGATGATGAAATGAGCACAACCTCCATCTTTTCACTCGATGTGGCAGCTGGTGGTATGTGCTACATTTGTAAATGTTCAACACATTCATTTTAGAATTGCATTTGCAAAACCCAAGCCAGGAGACTATGCCTGTAGCTTTCACGATTCTGGGCAGGTGAGCAGGAGCAGACTGGACTCAGCACTGTGGCAGAAAACTGCAGAATGTGTGGGAAAAGACAACTGGTGAACTAACACCAGTCACCATTGCCAATGAAGGGTCTGAGCCAAGCGGCTCCTGAGGCTCTGTCAGAGTTACTAGAACTTGGTTGCTTGCTCCTGGCCACCAGTGGCCCCATAGGGAAGTGGCCCAGCAGAAAATGTCCTCGTCAGTTTGATGGCCAGTCCACCCTGCAAGTGACCATTTTGAGAAGCCATGCCTCAGTGCTTACATAGTTCATTTCACATACTTTCTTCTCTAGCCTGTAAAAATGAACCAATGCATTATTTTCATTTCTTTTGATTTTGTAAGTTATCACTGCTTTCCGTTCTGGGTTGTCCCCTTTTCCTTGCTGTGGATCTTTTGTTCTTTTCTACTATTTCGTGCCATTCTGCTTTTGTGCCAATTTCTCCCTTGTTTTGCTTCCAAACCAAAGGTAATTCAAAAGCATACAGATCCTCTCAGACCCCCCCGCCCTTTCCCCACAACTTGAAAGTCACTCCCTGCCCACATCAAGGTCATTTTGCCCACTCTGCACCTTCCACCATCCTCCTCCCTTCATTGGTGTTCAAGCTCCATTTCCCCCTCATTCTAATTTTTTTATTTATTTTTATAAGCAGCATGAGTCTAGTGATATAAGACTGTTGCTAGTCTCAGATCGCTGAATTAAAAAATTTAAATAACAGGGGAAAGTTTAAATGTAGCTGCTCCTGGAGTTGGGGGACAAGGGAGGATCAGCTGGGGTGTCAGGAGCTGAGAGCTCCACGCCACCTTGTCTGGGGCTGGCTCCTCTTGCAGCTCTGTTTAAACTGAGCTGCAAGAGGAGCCCACCAGCCAAGGTGGCGGAAAGGTCTCAGCTCCTGCTGCCATGGCAAATCCTGGGCTGGTTGCTTTTGCAGCTCAGTTTAAACCAAGTTGCAAGAGGAACCAGCCCCAGCCGAGGTGGCATAGAGCTTTCAGCTCCCGCCAGCTCAGCTGATCCTCCCTTTCAGCATTTCCCTGGGCATGTAAGAAAGGGCCACAAGAACTAATCACTGAGGCAACCCATCCTGCCCTCCCTCTTATGATCTGCCTAAGTTCAAACAATCAGCATTGCTGTCAGATGGCCATCTAGCTATCCTCCAGCCACCCAAAGAAGGAGAGCCCACCACTTCCCGAGGAAGCCTATTCCACTGAGGAACTGCTCTGTCAGGAAGTTCTTCCTAATGTTTAGCTGAAAACTCTTCTGATTTAATTTCAACCCATTGGTTCTGGTCCGACCTTCTGGGGCAACAGAAAAGAACTCTGCACCATCCTCTATATGACAGCCTTTCAAGTACTTGATGGTTATCATATCACCTCTCAGTCATCTCCTTTCCAGGCTAAACATACCCAGTTCCTTCAACCTTTCCTCATAGGACGGTCTCCAGACCCCTCACCATCTTCGTTGCTCTCATCTGGACATGTTCCAGTTTCTCTATATCCTTCTTAAATTGTGGTGCCCAAAACTGAACACAATACTTTAGGTGAGGTCTAACCAGAGCAGAGTAAAGTGGTACCATCACTTTGCATCATCTGGACACTGTACTTCTGTTGATACAGCCCAAAATCAGCTTTGGTGGGGAGGGTGGGGTATAAATCGAATAAATAAACAAACAAATAAATAAAATCACATTTGCCTTTTTAGCAACCACATCACACTGCTGACTCATGTTCAGTGTATGGTCTACTAAGACCCCTAGATCCTTTTCGTACATACCACTGCCAAGCCAAGACTCCCCCAACCTATAATGATGCATTTGATTTTTCCTACCTAAATGCAGAACTTTACATTTATCCCCATTGAAATTCATTTTATTTCTTTTAGCCCAGTTTTCCAGCCTGTCAAGATAATCCTGTAGAAACTCTGTCTTCTACCATATTTGCTACTCCTCCCAATTTAGTATCATCTGCAAATTTAATAAGCATTCCCTCTATCCCTTCATTGAAATCATTGATAAAGATGTTGAACAAAAAGGTCCCAGGACAGATCCATGAGGTAGAGCTGCTGAGGCCTGACGAGCTGGAGGGACTGGCCAGCTGTGAGGAAGATGAGACAGGGTGGTTATATACCTCACCAAAGAAAAAAGTGACCCCAGTGCACTAGTTTGGTGTAGGCAGATATTGGATTACCCAACTCCAGATATTGAAAGTGCTAAAAAAATGCAGCCCTGTGCAAAGCGTGGTGGAGTTGCAGCCGTCACACATGTGTTGCCAACAATCACAGCTTGCAGTGCCAGTGTCAATAGGTTCTACCATGCATTCTGTACCCTCAATATGTTTCCCCATATTATGAGATTGTGTGAGAATCCCCTAGTACTCGGCAATATTGAAAATGGGGCTTTGCAGCTGCTTGTAATTTCAGGAAAAGTCTGATCATTTTCAGCAATGGGTTGCCCCCCTTTGCCTGCATTCTTTTCTGTTCCCTTTCATCCAACAACTAACACTAAAACGTATGTGCAAAACCTGGACCACAAGGATTTAAATGGAAGGTGCTTGATGGATGCTACTGCGCAGCTGCCATAGGGCAATTGTGTAAATTAAAATTTTTTTTGGAAACCACCCCCCACGTCACAAGTCATGTTCCACCCTGATTTATAAAATTGTGGGTTTTTTAAATTGTAGCTGCAGAATAAATACATCAGCGAAAAAAGAATGGTGGTACAGCAGGCACAGGATCCAAAGTAAAACTTAAAGGCTTCACTGTTCAGATACTCTGCAGTAAACTGTGTGTGTGTAATGGGATGGTGAATGGAATATCCAATCACAGGAGCAGCATAGGATCTCTCTCATAGGAGAGCTAGTTTGGTGTAGTGGTTAAGTGCGCGGACTCTAATCTGGGAGAACCCAGTTTGATTCCCCACTCCTCCACTTGCACCTGGCTGGATGACCTTGGGCAAGCCGTAGTTCTGATAAGAGCTGTTCTTGAAAAACAGCAGTTTCTGTCAAGAGCTCTCTCAGCCCCACCTACCTCACATGGTGTCTGTTGTGGGGAGGGGAAGGAAAAGGAGTTTGTAAGCCGCTCTGAGACACCTTTGGGTAGTGAAGGGTGGGGTATAAATCCAATCTCTTCTCTTCTCTTCTACAGAGACATGAAAAGTGGTTCAGTGGTAACAAATGGCTGCTTTTGAGTAGTGACTGAGGAAAGAAGGCACTATGTCCTTCCTGAAATGGTTGTCAGGATTAAATTACAGGCAAGGAATAGGGAAGTCAGCACAATGTAGGCACACAACTGATGACTGTCCACCTGCACATCACTGCCCTGTGTCTGCACAAGGTGCAGCTGGCCAGTCAGGAGCCACAGACCTGTGCAAATGCAAATTCTACCATCCTTGTCTCCTGTCTAGTGCTGCTGTGTGATTTTGACTGGCAAGGTATGGGGTCCCTCCCATTCACAGGCTGAAGTGTATAGTCTGTTCTGTCATCTCAGACCACTCCCCCGAATTCTGTGGAGGGTCTAGAGCAGGCCCTTATTGAAGATTTTGCCAGGACTCTTATAGAAATGAAGACTCTGAAACATTCAAGTATACACATTTTTGTTATCATGTCATATCAATACTTATGTTTGGCTTCAGTTCTGTTTATGCTTCTGGTTGGTTCCAAATTCTTACAATCTAAATATGATTTCATTTTCTATTAGATGCCCTAGCCTATTGATTGTATTGACTTACTCTATGTAATCCTCCTTGAGTCCCAATGAGAAAGGTGGATTACAAATAAATAAATGGGCCAATGTACTAGTTGTTCATGCCACTTGCTTCAAGAATGTATGTTTCACTGTCCCATATTGGTAACACTACCATAATTATTGTGACATATGATTTTTTAATTATTGTGACATGACTTTCGGAGACTTCTTTAATAATTTGGCTACATTGTATTGATACTTTCTTGATCTTTTTTTAACAACATCAAACTGATAGTTATTTTTTTAGATTATATGACATATTACATCATAATGATATGAGTAATTAATGCCTTTTACTAACATTGTTCTAACTTTTTTGTCAAGTTGTTAATGTTTGCTGACTTTTCTGTTCACAAACAAATTTGTGGTATCAATGACACCATATAATTGTTAGCAAATATTGCACTTCCAGCCATATATATGTTTGTGTATTAAAAATTTACTGCTGTTTTGCAATTTAACCCAGAATAGGTGTTCCCCTCTTCCCAAACTGAAATCTTAGAAACCGTGAAGCCTTCCTTTGATGCAGTACTGTAAGCCTTAGACATCTATCTCTTTATATTTTAGATGGAATGAAATGAAATTAGCCTGCTAGGCTTCCAAATTAACCTCTTAGGTTTCCAGACTAGCCTGTTAGATTTCCAGACACTTTACTAGCACTTTGGGATATAGCTGCCCTTTAAGACAAGGATGTTTCTTTTAGACCTCTATTAATTTGTACAGAAGTGAAAGAGAACTCTCCATACAAGCAAACTGGTTGCAATTTAATTTCCCAGGAAAAAGTAAGCAATCCTTCTTACACACTCCTATGCTGAGAACAAATGCCACTATGGTAAACAAAGCTTAGTGTTGCTCCAGTAATTCCTCCAAGCCTTTCGTGAATTTCATTTTTTGAAACAGAGGAAAAGTGCCAACTTCTTGGTGAGGTGCAGTAATCCAATAAGTGTATAATTTTCAGTTGCACACTCACACATTAAGCTCCAGCTGCTACCCACAGTTAACCTGATCAGCTTGGAGAGGCATCATTAGGGAAAAACAATGGCATTTTCCATTCTTCCACAGAACTAAAAGGGAGAATGGGGATGTAGGATGAGGGAGAGAACCTCTCAGTCTTTTGTTTTGGAAAGGTGAAACCCGTGGTATTGAATAGCTGGGTTAATGTAGGTCAGTTACAGTTGGAAAGAAAGAAGATATACCAGTAGTTTGTGTTACCTTTTGTAAATTAAATATCTGAACTGATTAAGCATGAAAAAATTCCACACATCACAGTTGTTTCCCCCAATACAACTATAATCTCCACACTTACCATACTAAATTACAATCTGTTAATAATGAATTTTAAATGATGTTATGTATGGAACACAATGTAAAATCCATACCTATAAAAAAGGACCCTGCCCTTTAAATAAATCCCAGTCACTCCTGATGCATTCTGGGGAGTGTAGCTTGTTACACATCATCGAATGGATAAACCCTGCCACTTCTATTCCAGAGCCTGGGAGAGGATTGTGTGAAACAGACTACTGCAACTTCTATATATCTGATAGCGGAGTGTGACCCCCATCTGCAGTTAACTAAACCCATGGATTGGGGCCACACTGACACTAAACAGATTTCCTGCAAACTTGGATAATCCCGCCTGGTTTGCAGAGAAATCTGAAATCTTTAAAAAAGCCCCACCACATTAGGGGTTTAAATTCCCCTCCCCAATAAAAGATTGTTCTGTACATAAGCACAGAGAATGCACCTACCTCCCATGTGGTTGTTGGTGGCTGCAGCAAAGCCTGGGAACCACACAGGATTCAGCAAGAAAGTGGGTGAGATGGGCTCCCCCTTATGAGTTTCATGGGATCTCACTTGTATGGTATAGTCTGAAGAGTTTCAGATTTCTTGATTACAGTTTGATACTTTCCTCAAGGTTTGAAGCTAGTAGAATCAGAAACTAAACTAATTTGAAAGGATTTCTGAGTGGGAAGAACTTTGATGTTGGATGCAAGCAATCACATCATAACAGCCATGCCCTCCGACTAAGAAATGTATCATGTCAGAAATGGAGATGTATTTAAATAACCACCTTCTGATATAGGTTTTAACTTAATGTATTACTATATAATTCGTACCTTCAATTCACATGCATAACAGAGAAATGAGGCATTCATTGCCTTTAGAGCTGTGGATTGATTTGCCCCAGTTCAGTTCAAAGGAACCTTGAGGCTGGATGGCCTGGCAAGGATGCAGCCATCCAATGGGACAGTAGGCAGAACAGTTAATTATTCCTCCCTCACCTCGTGCTTCAGTTTTTGCTGCTTGCTTCCAAGGAGAGAGGAGTGTGCTAGGGCTGTATTTATTTAGGAAATCAATATGTTTCTACAGACCTGCTGAAGTCAGCTCACAATGTAAAACATTGCAATAAAAATCATAACAACAGCATAAAAATTAATAATACGGAACTCATAAAAACAAGCCATAAAACGAGCAATCAAAAACAAGCCATGAAAACAAGACATGCGATAAGAACAGCAAAAACAACAACCAAAAATAAGTATTCATTAAACAGTCCTCAGGCCTGAAACTGACTAGTAAAATGGATAAAATATGGAACCAAACTGTTGAAAGCCTGAGTAAATAGAAATGGTTTAGACTGGCACCTAAAGTATAGTAAGATTTGGAGCCAAAAATCCTAAATATAAATACACGTTGATGGGGTCTGAACTGGCAGAGACTGATCAAGAGAGAGATCTTGGAGTCGTAGTAGATAACTCACTGAAAATGTCGAGACAGTGTGTGATTGCAATAAAGAAGGCCAATGCTATGCTGGGGATTATTAGGAAGGGTATTGAAAACAGATCAGCCAATATCATAATGCCCCTATATAAATCAATGGTGCGACCTCATTTGGAAAACTGTGTGCAGTTCTGGTCACCACACCTTAAAAAGGATATTATAGCTTTGGAAAAAGTGCAGAAAAGGGCAACTCGAATGATAAAAGGGTTGGAACACTTTCCCTATGAGGAAAGGTTAAGGCGCTTAGGGCTCTTTAGCTTGGAGAAATGACGACTGAGGGGTGAGATGATTGAGGTTTATAAGATTATGCATGGGAAACAGCAGGTAGAGAAAGAGGTACTTTTCTCCCTTTCTCACAATACAAGAACTCATGGGCACTCCATGAAATTGCTGAGCGGTCGGGTTAGAACAGATAAAAGGAAGTACTTCTTCACCCAAAGAGTGATTAACACTTGGAATTCACTGCCACAGGAAGTGGTGTCGGCTACAAGCATGGATGGCTTCAAAAGGGAATTAGATAAGCATATGGAGCAGAGGTCCATCAGTGGCTATTAGCCACAAGGTATAGATAGGGACTCTGGGGCAAGTGATGCTCTGTCATCTTGGTGCTTGGGGGGGTCAACAGTGGAAGGGCTTCTAATGTCCTGGCCCCACTGGTGGACCTCCTGATGGCACCTGGTATTTCTGGCCACTGTGTGACACAGAGTGTTGGACTGGATGGGCTTTTGGCCTGATCCAACATTGGCATCTCTTATGTTCTTATGACATCAGTCAAGGCTGAAGGGGGAGAACATTTCACAGGTGATGTGCCACCATTAAAAAAGCTCACCTTACTTTTGTAGCTAAGACTATAAAGAATAGGGCTTGGGAAGAGGATTTTAACTGGTGTATCAAAAAAGGTGATTTAAACAAGAATCATTCCATAGCATCACAAATAAGATGTCCCTTGATCTCTGAGTAAGTGTAGTGTTGGATCTAGCAAGAATTTTTGCTCCGTCTTATCAAGTTCCTCTCCCCACTGCCCCTCCCATGTCAATACAGCTCCCATGATCCCCAACATAGCCCTTCTGAGTGGTCAAAGAGGACCCCTCCTCTCTTTTTTTACCATCCCCCTCCTGGGTGTCAAACCCAGGGCTTCCATGTACCACATGGGCACCCTTCCCCAGTGTGCTGTGGGAGATGTGGGATAGCCTTTGTTGGGGGTACTGTTGTGTATTGTTCCGATGCTATCCCAATGTCTGCAGTCCTCCTGCCTGACAAGAGGAATAACCACAAGTTGGACTTAAATAAATATATGTGGGTCTACTTGGGATATATCCAGTGCCCCTCCTGTGGGTCTTTCCTTCCTGTCTTCTGGTGCCCCAGGGGTGGTGTGCTGTTAGGGGGCATGGATAGTGGTTGGTTGTGCTTATGTATGACACGCACAGGACACCAGTAGGACATCCATTAAAGAACAATCTGTTTTGGAGCAATTTGGTTTTCTGGATACTATTAGCATGAGTTTTAACAGAGGGGAGTGACTGAGTTTTTGCAGAGATCCTTAGTTCATGTGAGTTTATTTGGGAAGCATTCATTGTGCAGTGTTAAATGCTTGTGGTGTGTTTGGTTGCCCTGCAAGCCCCCATCATGTTTTCTGGTTTTATTTTATTTGTAATTTCCTTGTATTCCATTTCCCTCCCCTGCCTATTTGTAATTACTCTATTCCTTCCTTTCAGGTTCATTAATTCATTTGTATGAAAGGATTTTTAAATACAAGTTTGCTTCTGTCTCTTTTGCTGTGGGGGGAGAGGAAGAGGATCTAAGACTCAACGGCCCATATTAAGGGTAATCCAACATTTTTAATTAGGATTCTGTGGAGGCATTAGTGCTGCTGCACTCATTTTGGTGTGAAAAGCCTGCTGCCATTTGGTGTTTCTTCCCTGTTGTAGTCCATTTTAGATTGCTGGTTCTTATATATAAGTATAACTGTGGGGGGTTACTTCTGGGAGCTTGCACAATCACACAATTGTGTGTCAGTTTGCTTGGGTTGTGCACAATTAATCCTGTTCAACAGGTTATATGGTTAAGTTTTAGCTATTTTTTGCGAGTAAATATTTTTTATTTTATAACAAATAGACAAAAACAAACAATAGTACATACAAACATTCAGTGGGAGAATCTCTGAGTCTTTAAGTCAACTGTTAACTTGTCCATACATCTCTCAATTAAAGTATGTTTCTACATCTTGTAATGTTAAATATAACTTTCCCACAGTGTATTATAGATAATCTCAGTGTCCTCTATTTCGGTTGTGTTCACGTTTCATTTAATGTATTCTTCCATCCATCTGTATAGTCTTGACCATGTATTTTCAAAGATTTCCTCTTTATGTCCTTTCAAAATTAAAGTTAATTTGTCCATTTCAGCAGTTTCAAGTAGTTTGTTTATTATTTCTTCTTTGGAAGGGATCTCCTTTCTTCTCCAATATTTAGCATATAATATTCTACATGTAAAATAAGAGTCTTGCTTTTTACAGTTTTCTGGTAATATATTCAATAAAAACCATTCTGGTATTAAAGGTATGTTACTTTTTAATTTTTTTGCAATATTTCATGCATCCAAGCCCAAAACTTTTTACTTTTCTCACAAGTCCGCCACATATGAAAGAAAGAACCAACATTTTTTTGACATTTCCAACAGTCATTTGACATATTAGGATAAAATTTGGATAGCTTATTTGGTGCAATATACCATCTATAGAACATTTTATAAATATGTTATTTGTAAGAAATTGCTTTGGTAATTTTTATATTTGTTTTCCATATCTTAGACCATTGATCTAAATCAATATTATGCCCCAAATTTTGAGCCCATTGAACTATAAAGCATTTAACCACTTCATCTTGGGTTTTAATTTCTTGTATTGTAACATACAATTTCTTAATAAGCTTATCATCAGTATGAATCAATATTTTATCTATTTCAGTTAACCTTTAATAAAAACCCAGACCAATTTCCCACAAGCCACTGCTCCGCCCTCGTGCTTCCCTTTCCCCTGATTACATTAGTCAATTTACCACTACTTGCTGTACGGCTGCATTTTTCCCCACAGCTTCGCCCGGTTTCCTATGTGTCAACTCGATCCTGTTTATTGAGGACCGAATAAACGCGGGGGAAATCGGGCGAAGCTGCGGGGCAAAATGCAGCTGAGCAGCAAGTAGTGGGAAATTGACTAATGTAATCAGGGGGAAGGGAAGCGCGAAGGCAGAGCAGCAGCTTGTGGGAAATCAGTCCCATTCGCTTATCTTTAACAAATCTTGATTCTAATTTTGCCCTTTCCCACCAACTCAAATCTATGTCTTGTTTTTTGAGGTTCCCTATTGTCTTTAGTTGGTTTTTATTATCCAACAGATCTTCATATCTATACAATAAGTTTTTTTGAAATAAATCTGGATTTGTAAAAGTTGTTAAGTTTTAGCTTTGGTATTTGGTAGCAGTAAAAAAAACAAACCCAAACACTAAATTACTTGATGTTAATCAAAATTTATATAGTTAAATTGTTATATTAATATTAACTTGATTGTTGCTTACGTTTAAGGTTGTAGTTGGTAGTGTAAGATTACTTGTTGTATTAGGAGCAGTAAGAATATATGAAACAAGAGGAGACCCGCAAGAAACTTGTGGGAGTGGTCATCTCACTCCTCCCACCTTTGTTTCCTCCCCTCTCCCTCTTCTCTCTCTCCCTCCCTCCCTCACCATTTCTCTTATTTTCTGTCTCTCTCACTTCTGTGACCTTCTGTCACAATCTCCCCAATGTATTTTTAAGTGTTACAATTTTTCTGCAAACCTGGGGAGTACCCCAAGTTTGGAGAAAAATCTCCTTTTTCTCAGTGTGGGTACAATACGCAGATTTAAACTTCCCTTTAAATGGGGGAGGGAAGTGAGGGTCAAGCACTTCCCCCACTCGGGCAGAGTGGGCACCAGGCACTCCTGCCTGGCAAGAGGTGACCTTGTCTCTTGCAAGGCAGGAGCTGACATCCTCTGCTCGGGAAGAGCAGGCGCTGGGCACTCCTGCTTTGCAAGAGGCGATCTCGTCTCTTGAAAGGCAGGAGCTGACAGCCCCCACTCTGGAAGGTTGGGTGCATGACCCAGTCCCCACTGGCTGTGAGTACTTAAAGCATTGCTGCTTGGAGATTGGGCATGTTGGGTCCTGTTCTCGCCAGGTGCAAGCACTTAAAGGGGTCCCTTTAAGTGCTTGCAGGCCCAATCTCCAAGTGGCAATGCCGCTTGGAATTCAGGCATGCTGCCAGCAGCCGCCCCTCTCCCTCCCCTCTCTCAAGAGAGAAGAGAGAGGGGTGGCTGTGGGTGTTTAGGCTTGGGGTGGGGCTTCCCCCACTGGCCAGCTGGCTTGCAGCAGGTTGAACCCCCCAAAAAAGTGGGTAAACCCCGCCAGACTGGGAGGTCTGGTAACCCTATAGTAAAGTGCTGCAAGTGATGCAGCCAGGATTACAGGGCATCCTGACAGGGTTGTTGGTGACACTGGGGCACCAATCCATCCTGCTCAAGCATTTTCCCTATGGGGAGAGTTCCTTGTCTCTGGGCAATCACCTGCTGCCAGCTATTAAATTAAAGATATTAAAGATGTGGTGAGGGGAATATATAGATGTATTATCATTGTTGTTTCAGGAGCCGGAAGTGCAGGATGACAAAGAGAGAGAGAAAATAAGGAAGAAGCCAGCAGACTGCACATGGGGTGACTGGCTGTCTGGGTACAGCATTTACATGGTTGTAGTAGTACAGGTTCAGCCTGAGAAAGCATCTGCATCAGTTAAACACCTGGACATAACCCACAGGGCATATGCTCTGTATGCTGGCCCTTCCTGGCTTAGATATGGTGAAGCATTCAAGATGCATGCGGGCCTAGATCCTGAGTTACACTGAGACCAGGAGAATCGCCAGTTCTGGTTTCAATATTTGGGTCTTGTATGCCCCTTAATAGGATGATATTTGATAATGACCATTTGATTTCAGAGGGCAGTGAGGCCAACCCAGCAGGGTCAGCCCGTCAGTCAGTTAGTCTTATACTGGGATTTCAACATTATTGGGGGTTTCAACAGGAGGCTGTGCAGATTTCAGCATGTGTGCAGTAGCTGTGCTAGAATCATATTGGATCTACCTGCTCTAGAACAAGGGGCAGCCCCTTTACAATTTTGCCATTTGGATCCTTGTGTATTTCCCCTCTTGAGGTTGTTCCCAAAAAGGCACCCGGGGAATTTAGGATTATTCACCACTTGTCCTTCCCAAGTGGGGAATGAGTTAATGATGCTATGATGAGCTATGCTCTATCCCAGGGGTCTTGTTGTAGAAAAAGAGCTGCCGGAGCTCATTAGCATAACTCATTAGCATAACTTATTTGCATATGCCACGCCCCCTGACATCACCGGAAGTGACAGAAGGCCACACCCCCTGACATCACCGGAAGTGTGTCAGAAGGCCCGGCTACTTACCCTCCTGCTTCATCCTCATTCCCAAACGGAATGAGGATCGAAGCAGAGGGTGGGGTAAAGAAGGGGGCGGGGCTTCACCATGTGACCGCCCCGCCCCCTAGAGGTTCTCTTCCGGAGCTCCGTACCTGAGAGCTCCCCCCCGACTAGAGCCCTGCTCTATCCACTATCCATCTTTTGATTCAGTTGTGGGAATGATTAGGACATGCATTAGGTGAGCCATGTTGATGAAATTGCCACATAAAGTAAGCCTTTCATTTGCTTATTGTTCACCCAAGGGATTCTGAATGCCTAGATTTTCCATTTCAGAACCAATTTTACTTCAACAAGGCACTTCCCATGGATTTCTCTATATCTTGCTCTTCCTTTGAGAGATTTACCACCATCGTGGCGTGGACCTTCTCACAGAAAGCTGGGTCAGATAAGATCACACATCATTTAGATTATTTTCTTTTTGTAGGCCCAGCTGGGACAGGGGAGTGTGCTAGGCTGTTGGCTGTTTTTCAAGAGCTGGTAGTAGAAAACAGAGTTGCACTTACCTGTAACTGTTGTTTGTCAAGCTCTACCATGCAGGCACACACTGGGGACTGCGTCCGCTCAGGCTGGCCTTGGAGAAGATCTTTCTAGCTCTATGAAGTCAGGAAAAAGGGGTTGCTCTTCCACCTCAGTACACAATGCTGCTTTCCCCACCAAAAATAGCACTCCAAGGGGAGAGGTGCCATTTTCCCTCAGTTCCTTCTGAGCTGCCTGTGCTGATAAGGAGGGTAAGAAGAGGTACAGGATCACAGTAGAGCAGGAGGGAAAGAATGTGTGCTTGCATGGGAGAGCTCGACAAACAACAATTGCAGGTAAATGCGACTGTGACGGAATAAAGGTTTGGTAAACAGCAGCAGGTAAACAAGAGAGCTGCTGGGCCACATGACTGAGAATGGTGGGGGCAAGATTGCTCGGAATTCTTAGAGAGTGACAGTTAACAGTTAACAGCTGACAGTTGAGAGCTGACAGTTGACAGAGTTAGTTGGAAGAGAATTAACTGAAGAGCTCTTGAGGGGAAAAGGAACCTCTGGAGCTGAGTTAAACAACAAGCCAGCAGTTTGAGGAAAACGGGCTGAATAACACTCATAACTGGTACCCTCTAATAAGAGAGGAGAGTGAACGGAGAGGAGAAACAGTATAACTCCTCAGTAGTCACAAAACACCAAAGGGAACTTGTAAGGTGGTTAAGGTTTGGTTAAGGTTTGGAAGAGACTGGAAAAGCTGGAGTAGTCGCACCAGTTAGTCTCAGGGAACCAGACGGATAAAGTCCAAAGGCTAACCACAGAGAGTGGAATCACAAATGGTTTCTGTGTACTAAAGACAATCTGTGACAAACTTAGAGTGATAAGCAGAGTGAAAGCAGAGTGAAGCAGTTATTCTATAAAGAAATAAAATATCCTGTGTAAATATCCCACCACCTGTTGAGTTTTCTGTGAAATAAAGAACTGTGCTGTTTGCCTTTCACAAGCACTGGTGCCTGACTTTTTGGTAAAGATTTATATCTGGCAGTTGTCCTCAAGCCATCCACAAGAAATATAAACCCCGTAGAGACTACTTTTTAGTGTGAACTGGTCAGCCCTGAGAAAGTAAAGGTGATCAGTCATATCAGAGTACAATCTCTGAATTCAGTATCTCTCCCTTATAATAATTGAATAGTGGGGACCAACGTTCGCGGGGTAGGGCGGGGTAGAAATACCTGAATAAATAAAATAAATAAATAATAAATAAATAAATAAATAAAA
>NW_015159727.1:85619-114098 GCF_001447785.1 Gekko japonicus | reverse complement strand
GATTGGGGGGGCAAGGCGGGCGACGGAAGGCCGATGCCTCCGTTGCCCGGCCCTCTACAGAATCCACCCCCCAAACCTCCAGGTATTTCCCTCCTTAGAGCTGGCAACCCTACATTCCCCTCAGTGCCTGTTGGTAGGCAACTAAGCTTGGTCCTGTCACCTACTTTGGCCTTTGGGAGAAAACACATTGGGGCCAATCCTGATAGGGTTGCCAACTCCAGATGGGAAATTCCTGGAGACTTGAGGGATGGAGCCTGAAGAGGGTGAGGTTTGAGGAGGGGTGGGACCTCAGACAGGTACACTGCCATAGACTCCACCCTCCAAACCAGTCAGTCTCACATAGGGAACCATTGTTGCCAATCTCCAGGTGAGGGCTGGAGAGCACTCAGTATTACAACTGTTCTGCAGAAGGGAGGGCAGAAGTCAGCTGAAGTCAAAGGGGCAGATAATGGTAGGTTGGTGGCTAGCTGGGAAGGAGATGGGGTTGCCAACTACATGCTGACAAATTCCTGGGGATTTGAGGGGTGGAGCCTGGAGAGGGTGGGGTTTGCAGAGGGGTGGGACCTCAGACAGGTAGAATGCCATAGACTCCACCCTCCAAACCAGCCATTTTGTCCTGGGTAACAATTGTTGCCAATCTCCAGGTGAGGGCTACAGATCACTCACATTTACAACTGCTCTTCAGGTAGCAGAGATCAGTTCCTCTGGAGAAAACAGTGGACTCTGTCATTATACCCTGCTGAGGTCACCACAGCAAATTGACACAGTTTGCCCAAAGCCAGAGCACTCCCCCAGAGCCTCTTTCTAGATCTCGTTGTATTGCTTTCACAACGGGCTTTACTGCTAGTAAGTATATATATATGTACAGGGATGCCCCGACTCGATCACGGCAATGGACGGGAAGAGGTCTTTGTGTCATAGCAACTTTATTTGTGTTGTAGCTCTCTGTGAAGTCTCACATCGGGAGAGTAGAAAGCAAGCTTAGCTGGAAGAGAATGTGAGCTGATCAGTCAAACAGAGAGTGCAGGACAGCATGACCCACCACTGACTCTCTTCGCACATTCACATCCACAGCATAATGGAGGATGAATGTCTCAGAAAAGGACCTTGCTTGTTGATATAGTACATAGCCATGGTACTGTCTGTTTGTATCTGGATGACCTTGTCCCCATAGGAGATCTGCAAAAGAGGTGAGTGCATACCGAATAGCACATAACTCCAACAGGTTAATGTGAAGTTTGGATTCAGCAATAGACCATGTGCCATGGGCAAATACATACAAGCAATGGGCTCCCCAACCCATTGAAGAAGCATCTGTTGTGATGGTTATAGACAGTAAAGGCAGCTCAAAAGGAAAACCCCTGAGCAAATTATCCTCTAAGGCAGAGGTGTCGAACTCATTTGTTATGTGGGCCAGATCGGTCATAAATGTCACTTTGTCGAGCTGGACTATGTGTGCCATAAAATGTAATGCCACGTTCCAGAAAAATAAACTGTATAAACGAAAGTAGCTGGTAAGCTCCGAGTTGATATATCCTCATTGCAAGGCTGGGAGGGGGGTGCAAAGGAAAACTCATACGAACAGACAGGAGAGCCTGTGATGCAGCACTGGGCAGACACTCCCACGTTGTTTGACTGCTGCAGGCAAGGTTATTCCACCATGTTGAAGCCATAATCGGAGTGGCTCTGCCCACTCCCCCCTGAGCAGTCTCCTGTTCCCTCCCTTGCACTAGTTGCTCATGAGCTGCATAAGAGCCCTGGACAGGCCAGTTCTGTACTAAGGACATCCACCCCAGGGAACATACTACCAACCATGGGACTGTGAAGCACAGATGTTGAGGATCCACATGGGGATGAAAACATCTCAAAACCAATTTTGTAGTGGACTCAGGTGTAGCCTGGCAAATGGCACAATCACAGTGGTAGATGCCATGAGACCAAACAACCTCTGGATTTCCCCTACTGAGTGAAAATAGTTACCGTTAAATCTGAATACTAATGCCTGTAGGATCAAAAACCTCTGGTGTGGTGGAAAAGCACAGTCATGTGCAGAATTCAGTGCTGTACCGATGAATTCTACCTCTTGAGAGGGGGCAAGTCAAGATTTATCAAAATTAACAGTCAAACCCAGCCTAGACAAGAGATCTAATGTCAACTGGATATGTGAATGGAGGTCACTAGCAGAATTGCCAGGAGCCAGTCATCTAGGTAGGGGGAAATGATGCAGCCCCTAGTTCTGAGATGGGACACCACAACAGTCATGCACTTGGTGAACACATGGGGAGCAATGGTGAGGCCAAATGAAAGGACTGTGTATTCAAAGTAGGACCCAGCACATTGGAAATACAAATACTTCCTGTGGTCAGGGTGGATAGGTATATGGAAGCAGGCATGTTTTAAGTCTAAAACAGAAAACCAGAGATTTAATTGGAGGGACTAAACAACAAGAGGAAGGGAAACTATTCTGAACTTTTTAATCATGACAAACGTAACTTCCTTAGGTCCAATAAAGGCTAGGGCCCCCTCCATCCCCCTTATCCACCAAAAAGTATCTTGAAAAGAAACCATTTTGGACATCATCTGTTGGGATCCACTGGATGGCCCCTTTGACCAGGAGATCTTGGACAGCTTGTAGGACTGGCTCTGGAGCAGAATGGTCCCTTGCAAAGGAAGATAAGAAGCATGGCCAGTGGCAACACTCAGTTTTATAACTGTGCTACACCACAGAGAGTACCCAAAAGTGTGATAGAGGCCCACCCATCAGCAAAAGGAACCAACCTCTCCAGAAAAAAGGGAAGGCCCCACAGGTTGTACCAAGGAAGTCAGAAGAGAGGCCTCTGGCCTTTCTGAGGCACCCTCAAGGATGGAGGTTGTTGTGATCTAGCCTTGGGCTTAGAACCCTTGTGTCTTGATTGGTGTTAAGGCTGAGGAGGATGGTGGTAGGGGTACTGAGATAATGAATATCTGTTGTTACCTCTGTGATTGTTGATGGGTAGGGTAGTGAGGCTGATATCATGACCTGAACGATTGAGAGGACTGAGAGGCGACCCTTCTCAATCTGTTTCCCCCCCTTTATTTGGGCCACAGTATCATCAGTTGTAGAAATGATGTGAGCCCTTGAATGGCAGATCTTCTCCCTTGGCCCTTGTCTCAGGTGGCATGGTGGTAGAACACAACCATGAGTATTTGCATAAAGTGACAGTTGGAGGCCATGGCTCTAGCAGAGCAGTCTGCCACATGATGGCCCCCATTCATCTGTTGTTTGGAGAGTTTGATGGCCTCAGCCTGCAAGAGCTTTGCCAAGAAATTCTTGTCTTCTGGGAGACCATCTAGGCAGAAAGACATACACTCCCGTAAGAACAGCGGGTATGCAGACATTATGGCTTGATAGTTTGCTATCCACATATTAAGTGCTGAGGAAGAGTAAAAACGACAATCCACAACATCAAGCTTACAATCCTCCTTGTTGGTTGGTGCAGAGTGAGAGTCTTGGTGTGATCTAATCTGAGTCTCCTCAGTGGCAACAGAAGAGGGGGTTGGATGAGTAAACAGAAAGGGGCAGTCCTCCTGTCCTACCTTGTACATGTTGTTGACCTTTCTTGAGGTGAGTGGAATTGTGGAGGTTTTTTCCAAGATGGATTTTGCAAGATCCAGGAAATCTTCCACCACTGGGAAAACCACAAAGGTCAGAGCTTCGGAATAAAGAGCCCTCAAGATTTTGCTCTTAGGCTTCAGATTCAAGGAACTAACATCCATGTCAGGAGACTTTGTCATGTGGAAAAATTGGTCAGAGTATAGCCATAAGTCCTCATTGGGTAACAAACCTGAGGTGTCTCCAACAGCCTCATCTGGGGATGAATCTGACGGGGGTTCCAAATCAAATTCTGATAGAGAGGTTTTTTCCTCATAATCTGAGTCAAGAAACACTGGCTGGGTGCTTCATATGGAAAAGACTGGATTGGAATGAAGGGAAATGTTGGAACCGAAGAATGATATTGCTTTCCCCACCTGGGCACATATACAGTGAGTGGAGCAAAAGGATAAGGTTGCCATGGAGTACAGAACCGGCCACAGCACTGGCTGCAGGTGGTGAGGGTGACCCTGGCAGTGCTTCTTTGAGGGTGGAGGCTGGGGCTGCTGAGCCAGAGGGATGTCACCCTGAGAACCAGAGTCTTCATATTCCTGCAGGTGTGGGAAAGGTGCCCAAGATGGATGCCAGGCTGCCTCTTTATGAGGACAATTGATTTCTCTACCTGAACCAACTCTCTCAGGTCTGGTTCCATTTACTGAGAGGATCACAAAGTCTTATGCTTTGATTTTGATTTGGCCTTTTTGTGAGGTGGTTCTGATGCATTCCTCTGAGCCAATGTAGGTCTTGGTACTAGGTACCAGTCCTTTCAGCTGTTTACCCAATCTTCAGCTCGCCCAAGAGCTATGGTCTCTCTTTTTGACTTTCATCTACTTTGTTTTATTAATGCTGACTGTCTCCTCAGCTTTCCACCATAGTACCATGTCTGTGAGGTCTGCCTTTGTTCCCACCTGGGCTTGGCTGGAATGGAAATATTCACAAACAGAAACTCAAGACTCACCATATTATGGCTGGTTCCAGTCCTGTTCCTGAGCTTTCTAGCACCTGGAAGGATGATGCTATTATCGATCCCTCACTGCATTTAACGTTTTGGAAATGCAACAAAGGGACCTCACCACTTCAAATTCCAAAATCCACTTCTGGGTCTTGTCAAATGAAAATAACTTGGGAATCTGCCAAAACCTTTCCCAGTTGTCCATGAGACCTTGATGTAAATAATAAAGGAGAGTGCTGAAGAGCCTGAGATTTCTTAGAAGTTTCCACCAGTGTTGGGTTTCAGTGTAAATTTTTAAATGAAAAACAACTGGTCTATTCAGCAACGCATTCACTACAATCTTCAGAGAATGGAAAGACAATTAAGTGAGTCAGGTTCCAATGTTAGAAACAGTTGGGCAGATGATCTCTCAAGCATCCTGTTAAATGACAGTGTGCAAAGTGATAATTGGTGGTTCACAAAGAGCAAACCACTAAGAGTACAACTAAGGTTGACTCCACATAGAGGTTTATCACCCTCTCCTCCCCACATGATATTGTCCTCCATCACAAACTTAGAGGCCAAATGAACCAGCTCAGTTTGTGAGGCTTGTGGCTCCCTAGAATGCTTCCCAGCATGCTAGAGAGACCAAACCTGCAGGGATCTCCAGCTGACTCTCCTCTACTTGTCCTCCAAGTTTGGTGAGGATTGGAGTTATGGATCCAAGTTACAGCCCCCCTAAGAAGGTGCCCCCAGGAAAGTGCTTTCTGGCGAAATGACCACCTGTCATTTCCCCAGAAAGCACTTTCCTGGGGGCACCTTCTTTGAGGGGGGGACTGTATCTCAGAGCCTGTAAATACAATCACTACAAAACTTAGAGGGCTGGTAGAGTCAGCTGGAGATGCTCTGTGAGTTTGGTGTCTCTAGCTTGCACAGGATCCGTTCTACATACTCCTGAACCTGTACCTTTCAAAATGATGTCATTTTGACAGGTGAAGGTTCAGGAGTGTATAAAACGGATCCTATGCAAGCTAGAGACACCAAACTTGGAGGGCAGGTAGAAGAGAGGCAACCGGAGATCCCCTGTGAGTCTGGTCTCTAGCTTGCACAGGAGCCATTCTTTGCACTCTTGAACCTGTGTCTGGCAAAATGACCAGCAGTCATTTTAATAGGCTCACGTTCAGTAGGTTCAGGAGTGTATGGAATGGATATTTTGAAACCTACAGACATCAGAGTCACAGGGAACCTCCATGGATGTTCCTCTACATGTCCTCCAAATTCTGCCCCCCTGTTGCTTTGAAGTTTGGTAAACGTTTAGATTGAGTGGAGACAGACTGTCTGGAAATGTATCCATTCACGAGCTGGCACAAGCCTCCATGAATAGCTTGGAAGTTCATGGAAAGTTCATGCCAGTTGACCTGCCATGAACTTCACAAACCATGAACCAGCCAAAATCCATCACAAACTTCAGTTTGTAAGCCAGTTTGTGTCCATCCTTACTAACAAACCTTCTTGTTTTGTCTGTTAATCTACCACTAAATTTAAATATCTAATTAAGGGTTACCAATTTTCTTCTTCATACTTTTCTTCTTGATATGTTGCAGCACAGTTAATTTTACCATTTGTGCTCTATTCTGTCCTCCATTTCTGTTCCAATTATAAATAGCCTTTTTAATAGTTTTATAGTTGTTGTTTTTAACCAGGGGGGGGTATCTTCCCTGCAAGGTTTTTTTTTAAGACCCCCGGAGGAGATTTTTTACATTTTTTATAATACTACATAAACTACAAAGAAAAGAAGGGAAGGGGAACTACCACTAAGGAGAAAGAAAAGTAACCCACACTAAACTAAAAACCCAAGAGTAGGAGATCATTACCCTGTTAGACTGCAGTTAGTAATGAAAAAAAACCCTGTTAATAAACAATATACTTTGTGAGATCCTGTCTTTCTAAGCTTATGTTTTAATTTATTACTTGTTATGAGAAGATTTCCAGAGCATCTCCTCCAGCTTTCTTCGTAAGGGCAATTTTCAGAATTTTTCCGCCTTTACATCTATGCTAATTCTCTCTAAAGTCTTGATGGCTTCTTAGACGTTCACTCGAAATTCTGCAACCCTCCTTCGTCTCCAAAGGGATAACACTGCCAATCTTAAGCCTCTTTCTTCTTAGTCTCATCCTCAGGGCCCATTGGCATCTCACAGGCTTCTTGATCTTGAGGTCAGGTTCAAGCTCTTTTCTATCAGCCGAATTTAAGATGACACTTTCTAAAAACATTTGCCGGGAAGGAGTTAAGTCCTTGTAAATCTTTTCCGTTTCTCTCATGCTTTCCTTCCTTGTCTCTTTGAGATTGCTGTTAGTTTTAGTGTCCATCTCTTTTGCTTTGACAGCCCTCTGTTCCATCTTTTCTGCTATTGTTGCCAACTGCAGCTGCCGGGACACGAGTTTTTGATTTATCTTGGCAAACTGATGGTTAATACCAACAAGTTGCTCAAGAATCGGCTTGGTGACTTCTGCTATGAGTTCTATAACTTTCACTTCCCTTCTCCTCGGAGTTGTTTTCGCTGACTTTTTTGGAGTGTCCACCATTCTTACACTTTAATTCCAATATAAAATCATTTTCTCCCCGGCTCTGAAAATTGCTTACACGCTGTTTAGTCGCTTAAATACTCATGGATCTCCCACAGCTTTTCGCTTCCAAGTATCCTTTTACAATTGTCTCTCTCTCTCTCTCGCCTCCCTCCTCTGCTTATGCAAATATGTCCGAGAGGCATCCCTCTCAGCAGGATTCCAATCACTCAAAAGGTTTTGGAGGGGGGGATTTACGCTTCTGTTTACGGTTCGCTCATTTTAACTCACAGTTCATTGTTTCTTAACCACACTCATAATCGCTCCTTCACCAGATATCCTGTGCTTGACTGGGTCAGCACATCTTGTGCCTCGCTAAGAGGACGCAGACAGCGGGGAGGACCATCAGGGTGGAGGGCAGCCTCAATTCCCCTGCAGATAGCAGGAAAAGAGGCTCACCCACAAAAGCCCTATGGCCTGGGTGCCCTCCCTGACCCCCCATGGAGGCGCTGATCCAGCGGCACCCCTTCCCTCCGCTGCTGTGTGCAGCACCCTCCCCGAGCCTCAGGAAAGGTGTCCGCCATCGCTGCACCGTAGACCCCGCCTCCCTTCACTGCAAGGTGTTGATGGGAGGATATTTTCATTTGTCTGGACGGAAAGGTATGCTTTCTGTTAGAATTAAAGAAACACTCCTTTTGCCAACTTCCTCTGCATTTTCACAAAGAACTGCTTTGCTGGCACCTACAAAACTGTTTTTTTTATTTTGGGGGGATCAGAGCAATGTTAGAACACTGTTACTATATTCTGTCAAAACATGCAGCAAGTGTTTTTTTCTGCTGTCTTGATCAGCATTTGTAAAATTGCTGAAGCGCTCTGTTCCCTTCCCCCAAGCAGTAGAAGGCCAATTAGTCCTTTCAGTGCGGACAGCCACAGTGGGATACCCTGTACTTTTCAGAAATTAGCATTTTTTGGAGTAGCACTTTGCAAATTTGTAAGCTTTTAAAAAATCTAGTGTTATGTTATTCTTCAGCAGTGCTACAAATGCACTAGTATTTTAAAAGATGGAGAGAGTACTATGACAGAGGCATGACAACAGCAGGGCAGAGGAGATGAAATGTGCATCTGGTATGGAAGGCAAACCATGGCTGACAAGGGTGATAAAAGGATTACCCTTGCTGTGTGGAATCTGTTCTGCAAGCACAAACTGAGCAAGAATTGCACAGGCAACATGACTGCCATCAAAAAGAAACCTTATGTGGAATCAGCAAAAGTTTAAAATCTACTCTTCTAGGATACATATTATGGAGGATAGTTTTGAAAAAAGAGACACAACACTATTAAAACCAAAATACAGTGTAATTTTAGCCCCCTGGTGGATTTTTGACTGAATCATCACTTGGGTGCTACCCCTACTGGATCAGTCTCACCTCTTCTAGCATTCTGTTTCTAAGCCAGACACTCTGGGAAGTCCACAAGCAGAGCATCAAGACAATAACCTTCCCTTGTGGTTTGATCTTGAGCAGCTGGAATTCAGAGGAATAGTGTCTCTATATCTGGAGGTTCTCTTTAGCTATTACAGCTATTTGCCATTGATAGACTTCTCCTCCCTGGGTCAGGGCTGCCAAGAGCCACCATGCCCCTCTGGACAAAAATTCCACCTGGGGCCTCCCATATGACCCTGATTCAAACCAAATATTGTAACAAAACACAAACATTGTAATAGACTCACGGTATTGTAACTAAGTTAATGTAACTGATACACCTACAAGTGATGATGTGAAAACTATAAATAAAACCTTTTAAAAATATTGTAACAAAACAAATCACTTGGCCATGAATCTATAGTGATAACAGAATTGACCTGTCTCTTATTTGTTTATTTCATTTATATATCACCTTTCTCCCCAATGGGAACCCAAAGTGGCTTACGATCATTCTCCTCTCCTCCATTTTATCCTCACAACCCTAGAAGAGAGGGAAAGTTTGTTTCATCTTGCTGCAACATCCTGACTACCACTCTGCAAGATCTGGCTGAGCTGGGTGCAAGGAAAGGAAGAGAGAAAGGCTTGGGTATCAACATTTAACCCCTTCCTGCTTTCAATTGAATATTTCCTGCTTTCCTGCTTTCAATTGAATATTATTGTTGTTGTGACTAATTGTTACTAATGTTTTTATTGCTTTTATCCTGTTTTATATGGGATTTGCCCCTTGTAAGCCGCCCTGAGCCCACTTTGCGGGGAGGGCGGGGTAAAAATCCCAACAAATAAATAAATAAATAAATAAAATCTACCTCCCTGATAATCCTAGGCAAACGGAGAGGTTGGCTGATAGCATTGACTGGACGTTAAGGCAGAGACATTCAGGACACAATATACTGCTGTGTTGCATTATGGTGTCAAACAGAAGATACCTGAAAAAGATTTAATGCATATCTGTTGTTCCAGCTGGGACAAAAATTATATTGATATTGGGTGCAGTGAGAAGGGAGGGGGCACTGGGCTTCTTGTGTGCTTGCACTGCAAGGCCCTAATTTCATTTAGATGGGATTTCCTACAATAGTTGTGGGTGCATAAATGTGTAATTTGTGGGTACATGAGTGTGCTTTAAATGCAGATACAAGCTACTGAAATTCTTTTAACTTTCCCTAATTTCCTACAGATCCTTAAAAAATTATTTCAGAGGATACATCTAAAGAGGATAATGTATTGGTCGCCCTTACTGACGACCTCCGACGGCATCTGGATCGAGGTGGTGTGGCGGCGCTGTTGTTGTTAGATCTGTCGGCCGCATTCGATATGGTCGACCATCAGCTGCTGGCCCACCATCTCGCCGACATGGGGATTCAGGGGCTCGCCCTTCAATGGCTTACCTCTTTTCTCCATGGTCGGGGACAAAGGGTGGTGATAGGGGAGCAGCAGTCCCGGAGGGACCCTCTTGTGTGTGGGGTGCCTCAGGGGGCTGTTCTCTCCCCATTATTATTTAACATCTATATGCACCCCCTTGCCCAGATTGCCCCGAGGTATGGGCTTGGGTTTCATCAATATGCGGATGACACCCAACTCTATCTGATGTTGGGCGGCTGGTCGAGCTCTGTCCCTGAAGATCTGCACCGGGCATTGCAGGCCGTGGCTGGTTGGCTCCGACTGAGCAGGCTGAAGTTAAACCTGGCGAAGACGGAGGTCCTGGGCCTGAGTCGTGGTGGTTTGGGGTTAGGGCTCCCTCTCCTGACCTTCGATGGGGTGCCTTTGGTGCCAGCGCCGGAGGTTAGGAGTTTGGGAGTGCTCCTGGACTCCTCGTTATCAATGGAGGCCCAGGTGGCAGCCACTGCCAAGTCAGCCTTTTGCCATCTGCGGCTGGTGCAGCAGTTGGTCCCCTTCCTCGACCGCAGTGACTTGGCCACAGTGATCCATGCGACGGTCACCTCGAGGCTAGACTACTGTAACGCTCTCTACATGGGGCTGCCTTTGTCGCAAATCCGGAAGCTGCAGCTAGTGCAGAATGCTGCGGCCAGGCTGTTGATGGGTCTTCCTAGAAGGGACCACATCCAGCCTGTGCTGAAAGCGCTGCACTGGCTGCCAATAGCGTACCGGATTCGTTTCAAAGAGGCCAGGCTGGCCACTACCAGGGCCAGGGCTTTCTCGGTGGTGGCCCCTACCTGGTGAAACGACCTCCCGGAGGAGATCCGGGCCCTGCAGGACCTTGTGCAGTTCTGCAGGGCCTGTAAGACGGAGCTCTTCCACCAGGCATATGAGTAGGAGCCGCCACTACCATCACCATTACTCCATCTTTACCTGGCCCTGGATGAGGGAACATCAGCCATTACTCCATCTTTACCATGGCCCTGGAGCAGATGATGCTGAATAGTTGAAATATGCCATCTGTGAAATATCATGTTGAACACCTAGAGCACTTTAGTTGATAACTTGTTAAAATTGTT
Source organism: Gekko japonicus (assembly GCF_001447785.1). NCBI lineage: Eukaryota > Metazoa > Chordata > Lepidosauria > Squamata > Gekkonidae > Gekko > Gekko japonicus. The sequence goes on along the minus strand of NW_015159727.1, from coordinate 103,037 downwards.
TTTGTACTGTTGGGATTTTAAATGGTTTTATATATGTTTTATATATGTTTTATAATGGCGTTTGCCTCCATGTAAGCCGCCCTGAGCCTGCATTGCGGGGAGGGCGGGGTATAAATCGAATAAAATAAATAAATAAATAAATAAAATAATCCAGTGTCACCTCTAATTTCAAAACTTCTAATATTTTTGTAAGCCACTATTGCCCCTCCCTGGAATTTTTTTCCTGTCTCTAAAAGCAAAATTCTAAGCAGAGTTAACCCTTCTAATAATGTTGACTTCAGCAGACTTAGATGCTTAGAATTGTTCTGTAACATGCCCCAAGCTCTTAGTCATTCTTCTTATTCTTTTCTGCATCTCTTCCAGCTTGATAGTAACTTTTCTCATATTGAGAGACCCAAGTTATACACAGTATTCCAAATAAAGCTATGGCGTAGTTTTCTATCAAAGAATTACAATGCTTTATTTTCAATCATTTTATTAATTCCTGACATGGAATAAGTTATTTTCACTATTGTCATACAGCAGTTTGATTCTTTCATTGAGCTGTCTATTTATTTTACTGTTGGTTGCCTTGTCATTTCACATTTTTTCCTGTATTTCCCACTGCTGGTGAGAACAGTGGCTTGGATATGATTTTTACCAGAATCACTCTCTAAGCTTCTCACATGAACACACATGATGCTGCCTTATACTAAATCAGGGCCATAGCCAGGGATTTTTACTTCAGGGGGCATCTAAATAAGTCAGGGGGCACTGTGTCAAGAGCGACAAGAGAGTAAAAGTTTTTAAAAAGCGATGAGAGAAAGAGAGGGATGGAGTGGAGAGCAGATGTGTCCTTCTGCATGCCTCGCCTGCAGCCAGCCAGAGGTACACTGCTGGCAGGCAGGGCAGGGTGACAGCCCAGCTCAATACAGCTGTGGTGAACACAAAAAATAAAATAACCCAGCTGGTTGGGAAGTTGGGAGGCCTGGGTGGTAAGTCAGGGAGCCCTGCCCCAAGATGCCCCACTATAGCTATGGGCCTGTACTAAATCAAACCATTGGTCCATCAAGGCTAGTATTGTCTACTCAGACTGGCAGTATCTCTCCAGTGGAGGTATTTCTAATCACCTACAACCTGATCTGGGACAGACCAAGGGCAGGGATCCCACTCCCAACCTTCGATGGGGCGCCGTTGGTGCCAGCACCAGAGGTCAGGAGTTTAAGAGTACTCCTGGATACCTCCTTAACAATGGAGGCCCAGGTAGCAGCCACTGCCAAGTTGGCCTTTTATCATCTTCCGCTGATTAGGCAGTTGGCTCCCTTCCTTGAATGCAACGACTTGGCAACGGTGATCCATGTGATGGTCACCTTGAGATTGGACTACTCTAATGCTCTCTATATGGGGCTGCCCTTATCGCAAATTCAAAAGTTACAGCTGGTACAAAATGCAGCAGCCAGGCTTTTAATGGGCCTCCCAATATGGGAGCACATTCAGCCTGTGCTGAAGGCATTGCACTGGCTACCGATAGCATACCGGATTCACTTTAAGGTGCTGGTTCTTACCTTTAAAGCCCTTTATGGTCAGGGACCTACATACCTGAGGGACCACCTTTCCCCACATGTTCCCCAGAGACCACTGTGATCAGGGTCCCAACATAGACTCACCCTTCCCAGACCAAAGAATGCCAGGCTAGCTGTGACCAGGGCAAGGGCGTTCTCGGTGGCGGCTCCTCTCTGGTGATCAGGAGGAGATCAAGGCCCTGCGGGACCTTATGCAGTTCCGCAGGGCCTGCAAGATGGAGCTGTTCCACCAGGCCTTCAACTAGGAGCCGCCCCAGGGGAAAAAACCCTGCCCCCTGGAAGTCAAAGCAGTCTGAGCCGGCTACACAATATTAGATCGGGATTGACCACTAGGAAGGCACTGAAGTTTGAATGCCATCCTAAACGTAATGTTAAATTGTTATCTGTTTAATGGTATCTGGATTACTATTGATTAGCACCTTTTAATGTTGTAAGTGTTTTATGGTTTTATGAACATTATATTATTTATTGTTGTTTTTATTCATCTGTAAGCCGCCCTGAGCTGGCCATGGCTGGGAGGGCGGGGTATAAGTTTGATAAATAAATAAATATTTTACCTGGATATGCTGGGAGTTGAACCTGAGACCTTCTGAACACCAAGCAGATGCTCTACTACTGAGCCACAGCCCCTATTTACTAATTGTCCTACAAACATGTTTTCTCACTGCTGACAAGGAAACACCTGGAGAGGGTGATTTTGATCTCAGAGAGTCCAATGGAAACCTGACAAAGGATTGTAATGTATGCTATCTAAGTGACTCCATCACACAAGATGTATTAACTAAGAATCAATTAATTAATGATAAAGGAAAGTTACTCTTGTGACAGAAATCTGTTCATTGGGTCTTGTTTCAGGAAGAAACATTTACTAAACTAACTAAAGAAAGGGATCTGTCATCACTTGTGCTAAGAAGGACTATTATTCTTAATTAACTTTTCTCTGCATTTGTGTTTGATTGAGCAAGCCTAACAAACCAGAGTTTCCAAAAGCACCTAAATTTCTAAGAAAAGCAGGACTTTATTGAAACTCTATCAATAGTATCTTTAATTGCTCCCTGTACCAAAATGGGAACCAAACCTAAAATTGGCTGGTTAAATTACTAACAATTGGCCATTCTCCACTGCTGCTTTGTTAATCATGCATGGAAATGTATTTGATTCCTTCTTATGCTGCTTTCTGGTCCGTTGTAGTTTCCACAGAAATGTTAACTTCCTAGTAATCATCTTTAGGCTTGGAGCGTTAGCCATGTGGGAACTTGATTCCTGGACTCAATTCTTGTTTTATTTTCAAAATGGCAAACAAAATATAATATCTACTTGTTTCAATAGGTGTGGTGTTGAAGCAAGTTTTGGATAACTCAAAAGCTTAGAAAGTTCAAGCTGAGGGATTGAGTTGTGGCTCAGTGGTAGAACATTTGCTTTACACGCAGAAGGTCCCAGGTTCAAGCCTCAACATCTGGAGGCTTTGATAAAGATATATGGATATCATCAGCATATTATGCACAACAGGATATGACCTATGATCTAGCACTTTATGATGCAATGCCATTGATGTCTACTTCCAGCGCATTGATTTCCTACATGGATATCAATTCCATGCTGAACCATCCATCTTTTGATAATCACTTCTGTGCAGATGCAGATGCTGGAAAGAGTTACTAGCAGGATGTAATTTGCAGTGTATAACTAAGAAATAATTAACTATCTTTGTTCTTTGGTTAATGAGCATGTACTGTTTATTTGCAAGTGTGCAACAGCTAATCAAAACTCCCTTGTTTTAGGAATTGGAAAGAAGCTGAGGAACTGACGATTAATCATTGGAGGGAAAGGATGAATAATATAATAATTTTAGAGTATCTTACAATGAAGATACGTAGAATGAATGGGTTAAAGGTTAAAGACCAAGAGGAGGACTGGTTTAAAAGGATGGTGGGGTATTTGGGAAAGTTTAAAAAAATTGGGGTGATTAGTCAGTTAATAGGAAATTGAGAGGTTAATTTGATTATATGATTAAGAGGGAAGGTTAATAGTGGAATAGAGTTGTATGGAGATAGATTGTGATATAATACTGTATGGAATTTTATTTATGTCTCTAATGCCTGGAAGTCGCACATGGGTGGTGTTGGTGTTGGATTTTTTTATGAAATAAAATAAATTTTTAAAAAACTCCCTTGTTTTCATGGACCAGTGCAAGAACGTAAGGCTCAGTACAGCACAGTCTCATGGATTTGGCTTCCGGCCCCCTGCTTGCTCAGAAAGCCCTTCTTAGTCATATCTTGGAGTAGGTTTTTGCTCTGAGAGAGATAACATGGGAACACTTTCACTCCTGTGCAAAAGTGAGCTGAAGCATGAATTGAGTGTGTCTCTCTTTCTGAGTTCTATGCATTTGGAAGCCTCCAGATTGATTTGATTTATTATGGTCTACAAAATTCTGGTGTCAGCTACAACCCTCGCCACATGTCATCTACGTTGTTATTAAAAATCAATTCTCCTGGGGAGAAAAAGTGCTTCCAAGCGACAGCATGCAATCTGTTAGTGTCATTTGGTTGCCTTGGTTGATGACCTGAAATGAGAACTAGGCAGGAAGAATGTGACCTGCTAGTTCTGCTGGATCACAGTGGTCTTTGATAGTATCCTACTGAGTAACCTCTCAGCACTGGGACTGGGAAGAACCATGTTACAGTTATTCAAGTCCTATCTGAGGGCACGGTTTCAGAGGGCGGTGCTGGGGACTCTTGTTGCTAGATCGCCGCAACCAAAGTGATCAGCTTTATTGAAGATACGAACAAGCGCTTGAATTCAGTCATAACCAGAACAGATTAACATTGGGAGCTAGGCTCCTTTTAAATGTTCCCAGGCTAATGTTGTTGTTGTTCAGTCGCACAGTCGAGTCCGACTCTTCGCGACCCCATGGATCATCTCCCGCCAGGCTAATGTAGCCATGCCTATTTACAATTAACAACCAATGAGGTTGTGTAGATAACAACCAATGAGAGTCTTTCCCTCTCAGGAATTGACCCAGTTCTGATTGGTCGCCGTTACGGAGCGACCAATAGTGAGTGTGTTCTGAGGAGCCTTCATCCGGCTCGAAGCTTAACATAGAGAGTGAATGTGGCGATTCAAGTAACCTATTTTAATACATTACACTTGCTCTGTCCCATGACCGTTAATCTGTGGGATTCTGCAGGGTTCAATCTTATCCCCATGCTGTTTAATATCTATGTGAAGCCACTGGGAGAGGGCTGGGCTGCAGTGTCACCTATTTGCAGATGATATTCTTTTCCACCTAATTCCAAGAATTCTGTTGATGTTCTGAATCAGTACTTTGAGTCAGTAATGGGTTGGATGAGAGTGATCAAGCTGAAACTTAATCCTGGCAAGGCAGAGGTGCTCTGGGTTAGTAGAAAGGCAGACCTGGGAGTTCAGATTTCTCCTGCCTTGGCTGGGGTTATTCTCTCCTTGAAAATCCAGGTTACCCAGTTGGGAGTGCTACTTGACACAGCGGTCACCTTAGAAAACCAGGTGGCTGGGGTGGAGTACTTTTGCCCAGTTTCGTGTGGGTCATCAACTGCTTTTATTCTTGGGTCAGTCAGACCTAGTGACAGTGATCCATGCCTTAGTTACACCTAGACTGGAAAACTGTACTTGTTACTCTTGAAGAGTGTTTTGAGGTTGCAGCTAGTGTAGAATCCTGTGGATAGACTGCTGGTCAAGGCCACTATCAGGAACATATGACACCAATATTACAGCAATTACACTGGCTACTGATTAACTCTTGAGCCCAATTCAAGTTGTTGGGTCTGTCCTTAGGACTGGAGTTTGTGAAGGAGAGTCTTCTCTCATATGTTCCTGCCCAGGAATTAAGACAACAGGAGAGGCCCTGCTGATGCCCCATCGATCAAGAAGCTTATTTGGTAGGTGCACAGGAGAGGGCCTTTTCAGTGGTAGCCCCATGATAATGGAACAAGCTCCCCAGGGAGGTGTGTCTGGCCCCCTCACTTTCCATGAGGAGGCACTTGAAGACTGCTCTATATAGGACTGCATTTAGTTAAATTCACTAGCAGTCATAAGTTGTGGTTTTAAATCTTGGCTATGTTTTAATATATTTTATTTTATATGTTTTATTTACATTGTTAAGCTGTGTGAAGCTCTGTAAGGAAGAAAGGCAGCTAATACATGTTTTAAATAACTACAAAATGAATAAAACAGTAACAATGATGTCAGTTAATTTTGCATTATTTTAGCAGGTTTGCAAAGAAACTGTTTTCAGAAGATCCGTCAGGCATGCGGGCTAAATGCCTCCACTCTCTCAGAGGGACAAAAAAACGGGGTGGCCAGCTGCTGTGATCTCTGAAGGGGGGAGGTGACTGTTAAGCTAGCCAGCTACTGCCCAAGCCCCAGAGGAAGCAGGTGGGCTGCATGGCTGCTGGCTTTTCCTCTTCTTTCCCCCCTCTGTTGGGAGGGGGTGGGCAGTTGGGGGCCTTCCGGCCAGGGCCCCAGGACAGCTGTCCTGGATCCCTGTGGCTAAGGCTGCCTCTTCCTCTTTGGGTGCCCTAGCCATCTGAGGTTAGTTGGGTGGCAACCCAAGAAAGAGCCTTCTCAACTGTGGCACTAAAATTATGGAATTCCCTCCTCAAAGGAGATTCATCTGCTCCATGGATCACTGTCTGCTGGCAGCAGATGAAGACATCTCTTTGATTTGGTGATCCTTCACTGACTTCACTTCTTGTTTATGGGTTTGTTTAATTGTTTATGCGCTTTAATTTAATTTTGTTTATGAGCTTAATTGTTGTTTTTAATTGTTTTTAGAATATGTATTTTGAAAGCTTATTTTAATGGTTTTCACTGTTCACCACTCTGAGGACCCTAAGCTGGGGGGAATGGCAGCAGAAAACTGTTTTATATTAAATAAATATATAAATAATATAGAACCCTGGATTCAACTCTTCTGCTTGTTTTCTGTACCATGAAAGGCTGCCCTACTTGAGGCCCACAGATGCTAATTTTATGGTTTCCAAGTACATTTAAAATTTTATTTAGATGCTTATACCTCACTTTTCTCTCCAATGAGGACCCAAAGTGGCTTAGAATATTGCCCTCGAAGGCATCTTATGTGCCCTGGCTACACTTTTAGTCTTATACCTATTCATACACATAGAATATGATTTGGGTATTAGCTCGATCACCAAGTTATCTTACACTGTTGTTGTTCAGTCGCACAGTCGAGTCTGACTCTTTGCGACCCCATGGACAAGATCTCACCAGGCCCTCCTGTTTTCCGCCGTCCTCTGAAGTTGGTACTATTAAGCACTCAAAGGTTGAATAGATGGTTGCAACATTCTGGGAAACTTACAATAGGCGCTGTCTTGTTTATGTGTTTATTATTTCATGTTTGGTTTTTTAAACTCTGTTTTGGCAGGTTTTAGACATTTGTATAATACTACTGTTGACTTATTGTGTTTCTCTTAATAAAAAGAATATTAAAAAAAGAATATTGCCATTCTCTCTTCCTCCATTTTGTTCCCACAATAATAACCCTGTGAAAAGGTAGCCTTATTCCTAAGTCTGGTAATCAAGGATCGATTGTGTAATTTCTAGATGCATATGATTGACTCATTTTTCCTTGTTACGTCCCTATCTGTTTATTGCTTCTGATGATGATGAACCCTGTGAGGTGGGATAGACTGAGAGAAAGTGAGTGGAGTGGCCCAAGGTCACCCAGTGAGTTTCCATGTGTTCATGATACACACATCTTCATTTCAATACACTTGTGCAGTCAGAAAGCGGAAGGGAGGGAGGGAGGGAGGGAGGGAGGGGGGGAGGGATGAAGGGAGGGAGGGAGATAGTGGGGATGAGCCCTACAGATGTTCATAAGGAGTAAGTGATGTTCAAAGGAATAAAATAGCATTAACAGAAAACCATTGTGTCAATTCAGGTAATGTTTTTAAAACCCCTTAAAAGTATACATGTGTGCAAACGATAGGAAAGTTGGTAATTACTGCAACTAATAAAAACAATTTGCACCTCTGTCTCACTGCTTGGCAGTGTCAGACTGATGAAATTATAATGAGAATAAAATTTTAATAGAAGCAATTGACTAATAAAGTGGCTGCTGTTTGTTTGCTGCTTAAAATACGTCAGTGGAACTGGTATTTATTCTAATGAGACTTTATTAGAAACTGCTTAACAAACTACCTAGGCTTACGCATTCAGCTTTATTTATAATCCAGTCTTATGATCTGTCACTTTGGCACTGAAGCATCTGGGGCTGATGTTAAAGGTCTGCTGCTGTGCAAGTGCATAATTGCTGGTTTGCTGCAGAATTAGGCCATAAACCCAGCACTTGCATTAATATGTAATGGCACAGAAACACCATAGGGACAGGGCAGAATAGGATCAATATGATGATAACTTTCTGGTTGAATTTGCATTTGCATTTTAAAATCAGTTTCGTACTGCTGTGACGCCGTCTTTCTCTATGCTCGTTTGAATGTTGTTTGGAGAAGATTCTTTTAAAGCAGTGCAGAGGTGCAATGCAGTGGAGCCACCACAAAAGGGCGATAAACATATGCGGACATGCAAAAGTATGCTAGCACTGTTGAGGTGTGAAAATGACACCAAATGTAAACAGCTTTTTTAAAGATGGTGTCAGAAGGCTGGGACACCGGTGGGAAAGACAAATGCAGATTCGACCTCTAAGAGTTGTTGTAAGAAGTCAGAAGCCTGAACATCAGTGTCAAGAAACTGGTTCTTTAAAACAGTTTCTTTTCTTTTTTTGTAATTTTTTTTGCTTTTATTCTAAAAACTACAGAGGAAATCATCGGATATGGGTACACTACAAACTACAGGAGACAGAAAAGAAACCACTAAAAACCCAAGTGGCAAAGGTCGGATAGCTTACAAATGCTTAAATTGATTATTCACTTACAATGTTGCTTTTTTCTTAGTACGGCTTATCTTAACATTACCATGTTACAAACAAAAATAAAATAAAATAGATTTATGCTTTTATCTGGTTGGAGTATATCTAAATTTCTAAAAGTTAGTCGAGGCACAGAGTTCGTTCGCTTATTAGGTTCCACTAAAATCATAGTTTCATCCGGGGTTTATGATTTTGGGGGATAATGCCCCTAGTTCTAGTTCAGATTTTTCTTCTGTAGAGCTTAGAAATGATTCTTCGATACTTTCCACAATGCCTTCTTCTTCAGTAGCAATGTCGTCCTCTGTTGCTCTTTGTGTCTTTTCGGTTCTTTGCTGCCACTCCTCGGATGCATTTGTTTTTATAATAGAGTCTATTTTCTTTTTCTGATCCTTGTGTTTAACGAAGTGTCCTTTGGTTGTATTCTCTGCTTTATTTGATGTTTCTTGAAGTTGCTTGTAGAAAGAATCAAATTTATTATTCATCATACTCAATTGGTCCAGTAGAGGGCACAGTGCATTAGCAATAACTGTGGATAAGTCTATGGTTGTTTCTGGTCTTGTGACCTGAGCTGCAAGGCTAGCACTTCTTGAAGAAGATCCAAGCGTAAATGCCGTTTCCCCCCCAGACATCAGCAGGATTGTTTACGTTTTTTAAAAAAATTCTTTAAAGTCTCTGCGAGCTCTTTAAAGATTTGCTTATCAGTCGGATATACTCCGTTTTAAGAAATACTGGCTTATTTTTCTTGCCCCCTCCTCTTGCTGAGTTTTTAAAAGTTTTTGTTTATTTTGGGGTGGGAACCCCCCCCCCCCCGCTGCTTTAATTTTGAGGTTTGGGGGCATTTTATGATTGTTAGTTTGTATGGCTTAATGATTCATTCACTCACACTTCTTTCCAATCAGGTAAGAGAACCGCTCAACCAACTGCCTGCTTGTCCCGGTGTGCGTCCTTAACGCCATTACTGGATCTATGGTGGCAAGACCTTCAGGGCAAAGGAGCGCCTCAATTCCTTGGCATTCCACCTAAGAAGAGGCACCCCTTGAGCCCCATGGCTAGGAACCCCCTACAAGGTTTCCGGGAGGGCTCAGATGCATCCGAGCCCCCTCCCAGTCGCCGAGTCACAGATCACGTCCCTTGGAGCTCCAAAGGGACGTGTCCGCCATTCAGGTCACCAAAACTGGAAGCCTTTAAAACAGTTTTTTGTTAAACTCAGATAATGTTTCAGACTGAGGCCTAGAAAATATGAAAGTTTCTCTCTCTGAACACTTAGGTTGCTGAGCTATTCGTAACTTCAAAGACTCAGAGAAGGGAGATGGGAGGTAACCCAGGTGCTGGTCATACCATTAATCCTGGCAGTTTCAAGGCCTCACAAGGAATGTAGGAAGGTACATTCTATCTTGTTAGTGCCCAAGCTCATGGGTAGGATAAGGTGTTTGCTTAACTGGACCTGATGAAGCTGCAGGACATTTGGTCTAATTGTCAAACTCATCTAATTGGTTGAATCACCTAATTAGCAATATACCTGATTGGTCAAGTTACATCATTTGCTATACATTTGATTGATTAACTGGAAGCAGGCCAATGTGGGGTCATTGAGCATATAGGAAGGATCTTCCATTCTAGTTTTCCCATGTCCAGATTACATCTGACTTTTGGATGCTTCTTGATTCTGTGTAGGTCACACTGACCAGAAACCTTGTCTTGGAGTTTGGATTTTGAAACTCTATTGGACTCAGTCTTGTTGAATAACATCTGGATTTTGGACCAATGCTTGTAAATGTTCTTAATTTAGACTTCTAGCCTTATTATTTTTACCCTCACTGTACACTGCTCTTTTATTGAATATTACTGTACAATTTTATAATAAAACACTTTACTTATATTTTGTGGTGTTCTTGAATCCAGGAGACTTCAATCTGAATCCAGTACTTTAGCCCTTATTAACAACAGTTACCAGATTAATTGTTTTCTAGAACTCATCTTGTAAGCATCCTATCTGGCAAAGGTGACTTTTGGTCTTAGTTCTGGGAGGGCTAGAGGCTTTGACCCCTTGATCTCTGGCTGGCTGGTAGTAAGGGGCTTGGTGGTAGTGATACCCGGGAATGTGAGGTCCCACACTTTGGGTTTTTTGGTTCTGTTTTGCTTGGCCTGCCCCTAAACAGGACCTTGGCTTTAAGGTTCCTTCTTGCCTAGCCAAATCCAGGCTAAACAGAGAAGCCAGCATGCCAACACTAGAGTGCAATCTCAGTGCTTGGAGCTGTTATTTTTTTGCAGTAAATAACTAATGTTCAAGCAAGAAATTGGTGACTTAACACTTTCTTTCTTCAAACTGTATATATCTAGGCACATAATATTGTGCTTTTCTTTCTTCCCATTGCAATGCACTGGAGAGCCATAGATGGCTCACTGTGGAAAGCCCTCAAGCATTGTCCACCCATTAGCAGATTATTTCTGTTTATTGTCTAAGTGCTGTATCTCCCTGCTGTCTCCCCACCTTGTATAATGAGCATAATTCTCGAGTTGTAAGTCTTCCACCAGTGTCAAACTTAAATTGCTATTTCATCAGCATACAGTCATGGCAGGATCTGATGAGATAATGCAACCTGTCTGACAAGGAAATTACTGAACTGAACAACAAGAATAAAGTTCTAGAATGGGAGCGGGTATCAAACAAATTTCTATGAATGTAGTCACATTCCAACTGGTAACATTGTAGCATTGTCAAAGTTCATACCTTTATATTTGCTTTTTTGGTTATTTTAATGAGGAAATTTGTGGTCTTTGAAATGTTGATGAAACTGTCCAAAGTGTAGACAATTACTACCAAAACAGAGATGCACTAGAGGAAGATTTCCTCAATCACTCACTCTCATCATCCTCAAGCTTCCTAATTCCTGATCCTTAATTTTTATATACCTAGTGAATTTTAACACCAAATTGACACAATGTCCATGGAAAGACTCATAGAAATCCATGGCTTTTAATATCTTCATTGCACATTTAAATTGCTTTGGTTATAGTGGGATTAGAACTGAGTTCCATGACTCCCATTTATGCATTCTTTTCACTGCCTTTCTTCCCCAATTCTGCCAAAATTCCAACACTTTGCAACAAAAAAGTAATGCAATCAAAGGATCTATTTAAACTATTTATACAGCATGGATTTCTGGTGGATCCCTTTACTATAGTCAGTGTACCCTTTCGGGCACACTAGTGGAGCAATATCTACAACTGATGAGATGCTTTCACATCTGTATTCCTAGCATTTCAATACACTACCATGAACTACCATGCAATTCAAGAAAACTCTGAGGCTTCATGCAATGTAATTTTTCTTTGTTTCTACTGTTGGTCTTCAAATATATAAACACACTGGGGTTCCTAGATGCACAAATGCTCTGATACAGATGACTGCTTTGTTACATTTACCACAACAAATAGCTAAGAATGAGGCATGTCAACTACTGGGCTAGTACCCAAAATACTGCTGTACCTAAATGCTCATTCAACCAGTGACATGTAGAATTTCTTTATTTACTTCATATCTTGCCTTTCTCCCCAGTGGGAACTCAAAGCAGCTTACATGAGTCCCCTCTCTTCCATTTTATCCTAGAACAGCCCTGTGAGACAGGCTAGGCTGAGAGTGTATGACTGGCCCAGTGTTACCCCACAGGCTTCTATGGCAGAGTGGGCATTCAGACCTAGGTTTGTTGGCTTACTCTATGGGCCCCAAAGGGTCAACCATTCCTCTCAAGCTTCCCAGCACCAGCTTTCTCCTTCTGATGAGTGAGGTATGAGATGCTGTGAATTCCAGTGGAGCTGACATTTGAAACCACATGTTACTTGTATTTCACATTCACATAACACAGTCATGAGACTGATTTCATACCTTGGTCACTTGGTCACAGCAAGATGAGATTACAAGATCAAGGATGTGTCTGTGCAAAGCTGTTTTGTTTTGCTCAATATGTCACAGCCCAGACTACCAGTAGGTTTCTAACAGGAGCTTTGTGAATCAGCCTTCATGCTGAAAATGTTAAAAGTGGTTGTCTTCAATATGATAGGCTGTCCAGTTTCTGGCACAAAATGTGGTTTCCTGAGATATGGAGTTTTTGTCCATTTCTAAAATCTTTCTAATCATCATGGTTCTGGATCTCATCTATTTAATTTCCAGAGTTGTGGTGAATAAAACCAGACTTACTTCCAAGTTGGCATGTTAGGATCGAGTGTACCAAAAACATTCATGGATTAGATCTTTCTTTATCCATTGGTGAAGTGGGCTCCAGTTCAAAGGCACTTATGCCAAAATAACATGGTTAATTTAAGGTGCCATCACAGATTAGATATATAATTATTTTTTACCAAGCTGTACTGAGGAATATTATTAAAAATTGAAATGAAACAAATCCACATATAAATTCAAATGCACATAAAGATTCAAATGAAACAAACGCACTGAACTAAGTGAAACTGTACAAAAATGTTAACACACACATAAACACAGACACTCAATTGTGCAAATTTAATTCACTTTAATGCATATGAAGTTTGATAATGCTTTCAGAAGATACATAACCTGCACTAGTGATTCATGTAAGAATGGATTTAATGTGCTAATAAAGCTCTTCTACTTGCATAGATTTCTTTCACCACCACACAAGAGGATATAGCTGTGTCCATGCACATGTTGTATTTTTATCCCACCCTTTGGAACTCCAGGCAGTGAACATGGTTTTCCGTTTGTCATTTTAGCTTTACAACAATCTCATGAGGTAGGTGAAGCTGATAGGGAGCAAGTGGCTCATGCAGCAAGCTTTGTGGCATAATGGAGGATTTGAACCTAGGCTTCTCAGGTTCTAGTCCATTATTATAACCCCTGCACCATAGTAGCTGTCCTGAATGTAACTTGGATCTAGCCCCTTTTCAAACTGATTGTCATACTATATACTTCGTGAATATCAGAAATGTGCCAGTGACCACTGGACTGGAGGGATATATGCTAAAATCAAAGAGTCAAATTACAAACACTACTCAGGCTTTGGTAAATCTCCAGAGGCAGATATATTTGACCAGGTATTGAAAAATGCTCCTTGTATGACATGTATGCATAATTTGTGTATGTACACGTAACACCATTGGGATATCAGTAGATATTTGGTTTATGGGAAGCAAAAGGACTACTTAGATATTTGGTTTATGGGAAGCAAAAGGACTACTTAGGGCTGTGGTCAGACGTGCCATTTGGCACGGAAAGGAAGTGCCCGTATTTCCTCCGGAGGAATTTGACTCATAGTCATGTGATCAGACATCTCTTTGTGCTGCGACTCAGCACATCACTGCATGATCAGATACCACCTTGGGCTAGTGGGTTTTTTTTGCCTTTTGTTTCCCATGCACATAAACAAGGAATCAAACCTCCACACAGAGGGTTCCCCATGGAATATGCAGTTATGTGCATACTACTAAATGAGGGGGGGGGAACGGCACCGAGTCGGGATGGAATGAGCAGACCATCCTGATGGCTTGACAGCATACTTGAGTGATCAGACTAGGGAAAATCTGTCCATGGCCCATCATCAAGTGTTAGGATCAGACTTTCCCCAGTGTCTTTTAACTCGCTTCTGTGCTAGAGCAGCACAGGGTGCTGACGACTGTGATACCTTTCCCAGATGTTGTTATCTGATCATGCCCTTTAGACCCATCAGCCATTCACAGCTATGACGGATCTAAAGGCACGTCTGACTGCAGCCTAGATATGTACATTATATAACAACTGCAGGCTGGTTCACAGTGTGTTGCATAATATATGTTTTAGATGTGGCCAATTTGCCTGCCTCTTTCAATGGGGCTTAATCATACAGAAGTATATCTTCATGTGGAACATTCAGGCCTAAAGACATACTTCATGTCCTGTCTGGCATACTACCAACACATTGGGAAGGAAAGTGACCCAATCCCATGTGTTAGAAATTAAAAGGCAGTTTGCACAATCCAGATAAAACTGTGTGCCTAATTCTCACTGATATCAAAAGTCTTAGACACAACTGTGACTGAAGTTCTCCACTGGTATTCAGGCTTAATTAACAGTCCCTTGATTGAGCCAGTAAAAGCTTGTGTGTATGCGAAGATATGGAACCTCTGTGCATTGCATATCTACGGTATTCCCTTCTGATTTCCAGAAATCTTCCCATATAAAATTGCTCCCCACTTTCTCATTTAACCAAGTGACTATGCATTGTAGAATGCTAAGCAAAAGGGGCCTGAATCAGTGCGGTCCAAATTTAGTGGGGTTGGGTGGGGGAGGGACAGCCAGTGGGAGTCTGGGTGGGGGAGGGTGGCCGAGCATCAGGAAAGTCAGGACTTCCCCCTCTTCCTGTGACCAATAGCAAGGTGATGGGATGGCCAGGGAAGGGTCTGGGCAGGGGGAACAGGCCAGCCACTTGCCACCCACCCCCAGCCTTTGTCTGGCCACCTTTTATACCCAAGGGGTTCATTCGTTAACAGCACTATTTCCCCTGAGCTTTGCTCGGTTCACTATGTCTCGTTTGACCAGGCAGTAGGGCATTGATGGCCACATGTGACATACAGTCAGCCTTCTGGCTGTTGCTGGTGTTACTGGATGATTTTTGCTTATTGGGTTTCAAATTTCAGGGGTTCTGGTATGTGGACAAGGCAATGCCCATGGGCTGCTCAGTGGCCTGTAGCAGCTTTTGAAGCATTCAGTACTTTCCTAGATTGGGCCACCGGGTCACAGGCAGGCATCTCACACATGACCCACTATCTGGACAAATTTCCTTGTCATTGGCCCTGGGGATGACTTGACTTGCGCGGAGCACTCGCAGGCATTTCAGGCCTTGGCTGCCGAGCTTGGAGTCCTGCTAGTGGCAGAAAAGCCTGAAGGGCCAGCAACACAGTTAACATACCTAGGAATTCAATTGGATTCATTAGCGGGGGCTTCCAGCTTACCGGAGGACAAATTGTTGGCCCTGCAGGCTCTCATATCCATGGTGTGGGCTAAGTCTAAGTGCACATTGAGGGAGATACAGTCACTGGTTGGGCATCTGAACTTTGCCTGCTGGGTGGTGTTGCCTTGCAGGACCTTTTGTGCTCCTTTAGCCAGAGCAACGGTGGGAGTCCACACCTCTCACCACCACATCCAGGTCACTAGCGGCATGAAGGAGGACGCGGGGGTATGGTTGTAATTTTTATCCAAATGTAATGGGGTCACCATATGGCAGTAGCCTATGGACTTGTAGGACACCATTGAAATACAGTCGGATGAGGCGAGGGTGCCAGGTTTGGCATTTTCTATGATGGACAGTGGTGCGCTTGGGTGTGGCCCAATTCCTGGGGACGGTCTGACACAATCAGGGACCTCATCTTTTTGGAACTGTTTCCCATCCTTGTGGCCACTGTAATTTGGAGAGAACTTTTTCAGGACAGGAGGGTGTGGTTTCAGTGTGACAATCAAGCGGTGGTTCAGGTGCTGAACACGCAGAGTCGGAGCAGGTGATGCACTTGGGCTGCTTGGGAATGTACCATAATGAAAGGGGTCTACAACTCCATAGCTCCATCCACATTTAGGAACTGTAATGTTAAGAATATTTATATTATTTTAATGTTTTATGGTTTTATGCTAATTCGGCACACTCTGCCGTCTTCTGTAAGCCGCCCAGAGCCTGTTTACAGGGTGGGTGGGGTATAAATATAAGTATACATAAATAAATAAATAAATAAATAAATAAATTCTAAGGCAGTGGAGGCCTTTTTTGCCTTTTCTAAGGAGTCTGGGGGTCCTAAGATGTGGCCAGTCTCCAGCAGCTGGGTGCTACGCTACATCACACACCTTCAGGACCTGGGGTTCTCCCACAACACCATCCGGGGGCACATGGTGGCCATTTCATTTTTCAGCAATGCACGGGAGTTCCCTGATCCATGCAATTCCTTCGCAGACCACAGGGCAGTTGAAGGGTGGCATAGCCTTGCAGCATGGCCACCTGACCAGTGCAGGCCACTGACCTTCAACATGCTTATGCTGATAGTACATGAGCTCCCAGTTTTGTGCTGGTCTCCTTATGAGACCACACTGTTTGAAGCTGCCTTCATATTGGTGTTCTTTAGGGCTCTCCAGGTTGGGGAATTTGTGGTAAACTCGAGAACGTCCTTTGCTAATCATCCCTTGGGGGTTTGGACATTGCATTTTGCCCAGCCGGGCTGTCCTTATTCATTGGGAGGTCAAAAATGGATCAGCTGTGATGTTATAAAGAGATACTGGAGATGGATTCATGAGATAATGGAAAAAATAATAAGAACTAATATCCCGTTTACTCCAGAGATACTGTTATTGAATATATTTCTGAAAGACTTTGATAAAGCAGATAGGTATTTAATAGTTCATATGTCGACAGCTGCAAGAATAGTATATGCCAAATATTGGAAAACAATGGAAATACCAACGAAACAAGAGTACGTGAACAAAATATTTGAAACGGCAGAAAATGACAAACTGACACTTGAGATGAGAGCCGGTACAGAATGGACTTTTCCAAAAACTTGGAAGAGATTCTACGATTGGTATAATGTAAATGCAACTGATAAATAAATGTAGTAATTTGAGAACGCAGAAAAGATAAACTTAGTGGAGTAAAATAGATAATTAATTTAGAAATCTAACAAGCAGAAGAAATGAAAAAGTCTCTTGTTATATGTTATATGTTGTGGGGGGTAGATGGGGGTTGTTTGTATGTATGTTTGTATAATGGAAAAAATAATAAAAGTGTACCCTCGGGTACTTATAAAAAAAATGGATCAGCTGGGGTGTGGGACTTGCATGTAGCTTAGACCTTTGCTGGGGGTGTGTCAGGTCCCCAGTCAATTCACTCTCCACACACACTTTGGCAGTGTAATGCTTCATTAGAGATATGATGTTGTGGCGTC
>NW_015159727.1:70022-85585 GCF_001447785.1 Gekko japonicus | reverse complement strand
ACAAGATCTAGTTAAAATCATAAATTCCACACACATCCACCTCCTGGCATTTCTATGGCAACATGGACAGATATATGATGCCCTATCTAACCTAGGCTGGCAGAAAGATCTCCAAGGACGGTCCCATGGGAACTATCTCTCGGGGCGCCGCTTCAAGAGAGTTACAAGACTCTACTTCCATCCGCTCCAACAACACACACCTCCCCCCCTAGGAATTTAACATGACAAGCGAAGGTGCAGTGAAGAAAAATAGAACTGTTAGAAATCAAAAGTAAGTCTAAAAGCCTGAGTTTGACAGGGTGACCCCTGCCCTGTATGGGCCTCAAGGGCATTCTTAGCGATATGGCCCCACAAGGGCAGTCCCCTCCTCATCCATTGGGATGGGACGCCACTGACCAGCTTTTAGTTTGCGGGCAACTTGAGGGCTGCAGTGGGAGCTATGGGCCTGCCTTGCCAGGAGTCTGGGCCCCACTCCTTTAGAATTGGTGCAGCCACCACTGCTGTGGGCCTCAGGCATGTCCTGACATGATCCAGGATATTGGGCAATGCTAGCCAAATTGCCTTAAATTCTCAATTAATATTGGGGAAGTTATGATTATTAATTGTCAATAGGCAAATTAGGGTTCATACCAGTTTATACAGAAGTCCCACCTTTACTGTAAGTATCAGAACAGACACAGAGACTATGATTGTGTACTGTTTTTAACCATTGTTTAACCATTGTTTTAACCATTGTTTAACCATTAATTGTATACTGGTTTTAACCATTGTAAGCCGCCCTGAGCCACCTCGGCGGGAGAGCAGGGTAAAAGTCTAACAAATAAATAAATTGGTAAAATATAATGTCTTTTACTGATGGAGATGTCTCAGTCAAACAGTACACAAACACTCACACAATTATACTTATACTAAGAAATAAAGATAGATAATTATGATATTTGCATGAGCAGGATATTCGTTGTTTGGGCAATAATTACCTGTCTTCGTGACTGAGCCATTCCACTGGAAGAATGGAGGGGATAAGAATGGAAAATGGAGAACACGTGCTCTGAACTGGCAGAAACACATGGAACTCTGGCTGCAGACCTAGAGTTTAAAGATGGAGGTAAGGTAATTGGATAGTAAGTGGGACATAAGAGAGTTAAAGCTTTGATAGGGGTTGTGGAGGGGTTAAGAGAGAGAGACCATGTGGTTGGGAAGTATTTTTTATAACGTGGTGTGGGGGGCAGGCTGAGTTAGCCACATCCCCCTGTGACACCTCCTGTTAGTCCGTCCCATAAAACATACTATTGGTTAGAGGGAAAGGGGGAGGAGAGCTAGGGGGTGGTCAATATTGAGAGCTAGTAACTTGGTCTGGGGACTGGCACCTGGATGAAGAGTGATTGAATCATCAGGCTAGGGCTATTGTCTCTTGATGGCCCTAGCCAGCTTGCTGATGGGTGAGTGATTAGTTGCTAAGCAACCATGAATAGAGTCTCTTGATTAGATTTGTAGGTAGCTGGAAGAGGGGGGGAAAGGGTTGCCTACATGTAATGGAAGAAACTCCTAAAGGCGTCTGGAGTTCTCTGTCCTCATGTTTTCCATGGCATGGCATCTGAGGCTTTGTGCAGGCTTATGGAACCGCTTCATCTCACAGCAGGCAAGATGGCTAGTAACTCCGGAATACTTCTGGAGCAGCAACGCTAAAGGAAGCTGTCCCTCTTTCAGGTGTGCAGTCTCAACAGGTATTTTTAGGTCACCATGTTGTGCAGTCCCTTTGCACAGTCCATACAGTTCATAAAAACATATTGATAGGCTTGCATGGCAACAGTGATGGCACTCCAGAGCCTACAAGGCTTACATAAGGCTGCACCTGGAGGGCAGCCGCTGATGGCTAACTCGACCTTCCTCAGTTCCAGGACAGTGGCGCAGGACAATCTGGATTTGTGGGCACAGTATCGTCCATTGGGCAGGATTGTATATGACAACATCAGGATGGGGCATGGACCTAGGACTTGAGGAGGTCCTGCAAGTTGAATGGATTGTTTGGAGGGACATGTGTTGGGGGCTGTTGAGGCCACAGATCACCCAATACAGTTCAGAGGGCTGGCCCCCTGACACCCTGATGTTGAAACTCAGGGAGAATGACCTGGGGGAGTGAACAGGTGTATCCATAGCTCATAAGAACATAAGCACATAAGAGAAGCGTGCTGTGGAGGGGTTGAGAGAGAGAGACCGTGTGGTTGGGAAGCATTTTTTATAACGTGGTGGGGGGGCAGGTTGAGCTAGCCACATCCCCCTGTGACACCTCCCTGGTGTTGAAACTCAGGGAGAATGACCTGGGGGAGTGAACAGGTGTATCCATAGCTCATAAGAACATAAGCACATAAGAGAAGCCAATGTTGGATCAGGCGGCCAATGGCCCATCCAGTCCAACACTCTGTCACAAAGTGGCCAAAAATACCAGGTGCCATCAGGAGGTCCACCAGTGGTGTCAAGACACTAGAACCTCTCCCACTGTTGCCCCACCCCAGCACCAAGAACACAGCATCACTTGCAACAGACCGAGAGTTCCTATCTATTAAAAGGTAAAGGTTTCCCTTGCTCAAAAGCCAGTCGAATCCAACTCTAGGGATGCGGTGTTCATCTCCATTTCTAAGCCAAAGAGCCAGCGCTGTCCAAAGACATTTCCTTGGTCATGTGGCCAGCATGACTAGACGCCAAGGCACATGGAATGCTGTTACCTTCCCACCGAAGTAGTGCCTATTTATCTTTGCAATTTCTTGTTTTCAAACTGCTAGGTTGGCAGGAGCTGGGACCAGGGACGGGAGCTCACTCCGTCATGCGGCACTCAGGTCTCGAACTGCTGAACTACCAACCTTCTGATCTGCACTTGAGCCTATCTATACCTTGTGGCTAATAGCCACTGATGGACCTCTGCTCCATATGTTTATCCAATTCCCTCTTGAAGCCGTACATGCTTCACCAGTTGGTAGTGAATTTGGCAGCACTGAGGGAGGAGCTACCTAACACACTTATCTTTTGGTCAGACTGGCTCAAGTACCATTCGTGGCGGGGTGCCGCCCACCCTGAGAAGGTAGAAATGTTACGAGGTGAAAAGTTTCTGGCAGGATAGGCAGGGTTGTGGAGGCCACGGGGGGCTTCTGGATTTGTCACCTGGACATTTCTCACTGGTTGGAGCCCCTATTCTGGCCTGACGGCGTGCACCTGTCGTCGTGGGGCATGGGCATCTGGCTGCATGGAAATCAGCATTCCCTACTGTCTTGCTTGCAGCTGTAGGAGTGTTGGCAGGAACCAGGCAGGAGTCTTGGCATGAGGGA
The DNA here is from genome assembly GCF_001447785.1 of Gekko japonicus. NCBI lineage: Eukaryota > Metazoa > Chordata > Lepidosauria > Squamata > Gekkonidae > Gekko > Gekko japonicus. The sequence continues at coordinate 82,265 of NW_015159727.1, read as the reverse complement.
TGAAGGAAGCAAGCCTGCTTAAGAACTACCAGTGATTACCCTCATGACCAGATGGCAGGAGAGAACACTAAGGGGCCGTTGTCCATGTGAACTCCAGCAACTTGCCATCTCGCTTTTGCTACCCATGCCAGCTGGCTGGGTGTTGAGGGGTACATCGACTGGGGGAGGGCCAGTTGATGTACTGGATTCGGTGGGCCCATGCTGTGCCAATGCTTTTTACAGCTGTAGTCAATAAAGTTGTGGCCAATTTACTCCACATATTTTCCATATTCAGTGGTGTGTGTGGTTCTTTATTACTGGATTGTATACAGCCGACAGGAGCTTTCCCTCCCGCATAAGAGCTGGAGCCCACAAAGGATTGCAACATATTTTGTCCCATATGTTCTGCCTGAGCTTTAGAAAGAACATTTTTGGCCCTAGTTGAATTTGATGCTGCTTACCTTAAGTCTTTTCTGCCCTGTTAACAGCAATGCAATTGCAGTAAATGTCAAACTTGCTGAAAGTGGATTTGTTAGCATTTTATGTATTTTTGATAACCAATACAAATAGACAAAGCTACTTTTTCGTCTCTGTCCTCTGATGTTTCAGCCTTTGCTGATTTTTTTATTTAAATGAGTAATGGATGATACAGCTGAAATAATACTTTGGTGACATAACAAAGAACATTAGAGGTCAGGGGCAGATTAATTTGAAATGGGATCAACTAGAGAATATTAAAACTCTTAGCTGTAATCCTTTGATAACCAGTCCTATAATGTAATCATCAGTGTACATCCAATAACATCCATGTTAATTGCTTTGGAATTATACATTTTCTATTTAATCAAAAAGAGAGTTGTAACACACAAACAAACAAAAAATTAAGATACTATTCTTGAAAACAAAAGGGAGACGAGAATCAGTACACATTCATGAAATTCCAGCAAAATTATGTAATATACAACTGTATAAAATCAACAATAGCAAATACATATGTGAAGGGATAAATGAAACCAATCCTGAGACCTTTTCTAACCCAATTAATGATGGATCAAAGCTAGCATGAAAATGCAATGGCAGTAGTAGGTCCCGATCACATGCAGAATTAGCCGCGTGATAGGCACGAATGCCAGGCAATTTTAAGGGTGCGATCACACGGGAACATCTGGCAAGCATCCCACACCCGTCGGCAACCCATCTTGCTCCTCCAAAGAAGCAAAGTTAAAAAATACAGGGGAAGTCCAGTAACAAACGGGTTGCTATGGGTAACAGACGGACTTTCCCCTGTGTGATCACTCCAGCGTACTCTCATGGCATTGGAATGGTCTGATCAGGCCATCCCAACTCCATGCCATTGTTCCCCCCCCCTTCTCAGTATGCGCATCATTACATACTGCCATAGGAAGCCCTCAGTGTGGAGATGCGATTCACTGATCCTCTGTTTAAGTGAATTGAAAACAAACAAACAGCCCCCCCCCCCCCAACTCACCCACTATTGCGTCTGATCACGCAGTGGCGGGCTATGCCTGCAGCTTCAAAGAACTGTGTGATTCCTTTAACACCTGAAATTATTCTGTTAGACCAATTGCAAGATACAACTATTCCTAAGATACAAAGATATCTCATTTCTACGTTACTAATGGCAGCAAAGACAGTCATTACGAGCAATTGGAAAAGCTCTAATAATTTAATGTTACATCAATGGTATATCAAAACATGGGAATATTTATACTATGGAAAAAAATTACCACCTCCATACCACCAAACAATATATATTCCTTACAGTCACAATTTTATTTCAAATGGCTTCCATTTATTGAGGCAACTACTGACAACTCTATCATACCTAAATCGTCCATACCCAATAGCTACAAAGAAATAATAGCAATATTTTAATTTAGCACATACCCTGATTTGAGGTTTAAAAAAGTTATGTTGTTATAAAAATTCAGATAGGCTTGACAAATATAAGTTATGAACAGTTACTGTTAAACTCATATGCTACAATTTACTATTCCTAATTTATATTGTATTTACATGATATGTAAATCTGAATATATATATTTGTTCGCTCATTATTGCTTTTGCAATTTGTTGATGTATAGTTATGAACTATGTTATCGAGCAACTGCTGGTCAATTTCCTCCGGGTTAAATAGCCTCACTTCTCCCGCGCATTATCTTGTGTGTGTGACCGGGACCGTAGTATGCCATCAATGTGTGTGATGGTTTACAAAAAACCAGAAGACAGGTCCCTACTCTGATAACCTTGTGGATCTTACAACATAAACTTTGATATAGGAATGAATACTACTGCTAAGCAATAACAATAATTGCTGGATGCTCATTGGCACTGTTATGCTGCTTTTACCCATTGTTCCAGTATATGATTTTTAACTATTTTAATTTTATTTGCTGAATGCTTTTAGTTCAAATATATTGTTTTTCATTTGCTGTTAGTGCTTTTATACTCTTTAATATCTATTGGAAACCAACCCAGTAATAGTTTTCTTTAAACTGAAGAGGTGATATATAATTATTTTAATTAAATAAATACTTTAGGTTTTCAAAGTGTTCCATGTATATTAACCAAGAAATCTGTAAAAGTCTGAGAGCTGCTGTAGGATTGAGTAGTGTTGTTCCTAGTTCAAATCTCACGTCAAGACCACTCCACATCAGTAATATGAGGGTACAAGTGGGAACCTGCAAGGACTTGCAGGAGGCATCTCATTTCCCCATCCCCACTACTTCATCTTTCCCTTTCCTGAAAGCCCACACAGACTCTCCTGTTTTCCTGCTTCCTTCCCTCCCAATTGCCTACGTAATTTTATTTACCTCTCTGTCTGAAGCTCAGGGGACTCAGGGTGATTAACAACATTTAATAAATACATTTCAATAAATACATATATTCAGATTAAAATTTAAAAACAATAAAACAGTAATAATTAGAGCTAATCAAATGGTGCTTTAACAGTATATATCCTTTCCCCAAGGGAGGGGGAGAGACAGGGAGTCACGCTTGATGGCAAACCATTATGGTCCTCAACCACAGGTACTTACTTCATTTATACCCCACCTTTCTCCACAGTGGGGACTGAGGCAGCTCATATCATTCTCCTCTCCTCTTTTTTCTCCTCACAACAACCCTGTGACTGCCAGGTCTGCCCTTTTCCATCTGCGACAGATCAGGCAGTTGGCCCCATATCTCAACCCATGGGATCTGGCTACAGTGACCCATACAATGGTCACTTCCAGATTGGACTACTGTAATTCTATCTATTTGGGGCTGCCCTTGACTTTGCTCTGGAAGCTGCAGCTGGTGCAGAATGCAGCAGCATGCATGTTGACTTTGTCTGTGCAGACACGTATCCACCCGGTACTGCGCAAACTGCACTGGCTGGCTATTGAGTTCCGGATCCATTTCAAGGTGTTGGTACCTACCTTTAAAACCCTATACAGCCAGGGGCCTGCATATCTGTGAGACCACCTCTCCCTCTACGAGCCCTGAAGGGCTTTACGGCCTGCCAATCAGCATCTCTTGGTGGTCCCTAGCCCCAGGGACATCCGTCTTGCTTCAGCCCCTACCTGGTGAAATGAGCTCCCATATGAGATCAGGGCACTGTGGGATCTTTTACAGTTCCACAGGGCCTGTAAGTCAGAGCTCTTCCACCAGTCTTTTAGTTGAGGTGGCGAGTGTCCCTTCTCTCTAGTGGGCCTCCCCCTTACTGGGTCAGATCTGTATTATCATCTAGGAACTCAAACTTGAATGAGTCCTTATCTGTTGAGGCTTGGATCAGAATTATTAGAATGTTATCATATTTTATTTGAGGTTTTAACTTGTTTGTATATTGTATATGGTATTTTGATGGAGCCTGCCCTGTGCCTGCTATGCAAGGAAGGTGGGATACAAATCCAATTAAATTAAAAAATAAAAAATAAAATAAAAAATAGGTTAGGCTGAAAGCATATGACTGACACAACATCACCTAGTGAGCTTCCATGGCAGCCTGGTGAAGCAAACTTGTGTCTCCCTCCTCTGAAGCTCTAACTGATACATTGGCTTTCATAGGGTGGCTGATGTTGAACAGTAGCAAGCAGTCAGGCGTAGTTGACTCATGCAAGATCTGATGCTACCAAGTCACCTAGTGTCTCGCCCCTTCACAGCTCCAGTCACTGGATTTAAGTATCGACAGATTTGGCTGACTTGACAATTAGAATATAAAATGATAATACTTGTTTCATCACTCCCCATACACTACAGTTTGACTAGGGCTTTGGGGATTTATTCTCCTTTTAAACACTTGCTTTGTTTTATTGAATACTGATTAAACCTGGAGTCACTGCAAACTAGAATGTGAGGGGGACTCACTTTTATGTTTCAATTGCTATGTAGTTATTGAAACATACAAAAAGTTGCCTTGCCTGTCTTGTTTTTTCAAATGGCTTCCTCTCGGTTGCCTTAATATAGAAGTAAAGGCTTTAAAATCAATGAGGAAAGGTTTTAAAAATCACAGCCCCGGTCAATGAAGTAGATATCTAACGCTTTCCTCACACCACCATGATTCGTATGAGAAGAGAGTGAAAAAGAAAAAAGAAACAAACAAACAATGGAAAAACTGTACATAAAAATGCTGATGGACTACCATTAATGGAGGACAAGGTGACATTGGGACTTTTTTAATGTAGTTGTATGCATTAGTTAAGCAGCAATTCCCTGTACTCAGTGAAAACTTTTAATAGAGACTAGTTGTGTACTTAGCAATGGCCGCACAAACAGTGTGGCATTATCAACACATAATTTTCCATCCTGCAGCATTGATTTTCCTATCACTTATCCATCAGTTACCATATCTGCACCAGCATTTCTTTTTTATCACCCTTACTGGAAAGTCTGCACCAGGTTTAAAAGAAGCAGCCTTGATTAAGGCCAGAGTTTTCTTTGAAGTAAAGTATTGCCAGAATTTCTGTGGAAAGGCGAAGGACATAATCTTTCTGTGTGATCAGTTCTTTGGAGTACCAACATATGTTCTGTTATGGAAAGCGCTGGCGCTGAGGCATATGGCAGAGCTGAGGCACAGATAATTTAACAATCCCAGTTCCACACACAGAGAGTCTCAAGGGCAAGATGGACAACATTTTGAACCAAAAGGACATAATGTGGGGATGGATCACACGTGGAAATTCCTCATTTATTCAGGCAGTCTTAAGTCCCAGCACCTCTCACTACAGAAGAATAAGGTCTTTGGGAGGATCCATACAGTCACTAAAAGCAGATGGGGAAGAAACACAGGCTGATTTTGCACTAGAGCGGCCTCGATGTTGCGCCGCCGTTTGCCCCGATACTATTGGTCAATTTCACATCCGAAGCCACGGGGCTGCATTTGACTCGCGGCTTTGCCCAATTTCCTCCGCAGTTTCGTGACCCTGTTTTTTGAGGATCACGAAACTGTGGAGGAAATCAGGCAAAGCCGCAGGTCAAAATGCAGCCCCGCGGCTTCGGGTGTGAAATTGACCAATAGTAACGGGGCAAACGGTGGCGCAACATCGAGGCAGCTCTAGTGCGAAATCAGTCACAGTCACTGGTGACAAATGAATGCTAATGACTTGCTGCATTTGCAGGGACACACCCAATACAGTCCAGTGGCTTTGTGATGGGTTTTGGTCCATTAAATTCTTGCTTTCATGTCAGAACAGCTGAATATCTAGTCAAAAGGGCTGACAGGTCTTGCTTTGCCAGAGCAAGTGGCACAGGTGAACAAAAGAAGTCCACAATAGGGGCAATCGGGCTAATGGCATCTGATCAGCAGACTATCGTCTTCTCTTCCCCCACACAGGTGGCTCTAGACAGCACCAGGTGGAACAGCAAGTAGGCTTCCAATACTCTCACGCTGCTGTGAAGGAACAGCAACTCCCAAAAAATCACTCCCAAAAGATTACATCGGCTGTGGGTCTGTACCTGCAGTCCAGAAATCTTGCAAAATGATGTAAAAGCTGATGTTTAAAGGCCTGAAGTAGCAGAACTCACTCCAGGTGATGGCTTTCAGCCAGTGGCAGCTTTGCTTCCTCCTCTACATCAAGCAATGCTTTAAAAGTTCAAAGGTTCCAGGAAAAACTTAGGGAGGAATGCAAAATGCAAGATAAACTGAGTAAACTTACAAGTAAAAGCTCTCCAATTAATGTTGTCTGACTGATAGCTTCTCCGCTCCCACAGCAACCCAGCCACTTGGCAGCAAGTTCTTAGAGCTCCCACGTCTGAGAAATGTTAGTAGCAGACTCCCAGGAAGACTAGAAATAGGCTTTAGCAAGCTGAAACAGGCTGAAGATAGTATCTTATGAATACCTTGCAAGCATGGAGCTCAAGGAAAAGTGTCTCCTTCCCCGGCTGCCATCTTGGGAATCAGGGTCTTCACAAAGCTCTGCCAACAATAACCAGTTCTCTGTAGGTTTGCCAGGGTCCAGATGGTGGCTGGAGATCTCCTGGGATTACAACTGATCTCCATGTGACAGAGATCAGTTAACCTGGAGAAAATGACCGCTTTGAAAGGTGAACTTTATGGAATTATACCCCTTTGAAGTTCCTCCCTGCTCCCTTCTTCAAACCCTGTCCTCCTCAGGCTTCAACCCACAAATCTCCAGGTCATTCCCAATTCAGAGCTGGGAACCCTATCTGAATGCCAAACCACAAGCATACTGCACATGTGCAGAATGCTTTTACCTCACCACACAGTAACCCAAAACATCTCTCTACCTGGTATGAGGGGAAAATTTCTAGGCTGGAAGAAACAATTTGCTGGCTGGTGTAATTTAGGTAGCTGCTGCTTCAGCAATTAAGGCACTGATTCAATGCTCTCTCTCCCACCTCCAGATTTCCAAGCACAGGTTTGAATGCCACCCCACAGCCTGATGCCTGGCTGTAACAAGAAGAATGTAGGTATAATAGATCAACAAAGGACTCCTAATCATAAGCAAATCGTTTCCCCCTCCTGTTGTGCCATATAGCAGATATGGCTGCTTCTGAAATTTCTGCACATGCCCACTTGTGATAACTACTGTACATGTAATTTGAGAGGGGAAGGAATTACCAGAAAAGCCTGACATTTTCCCCTCAGCATATAGCTAATTTCCATGTTATTTTTACTTTTTAGTCTGGAAAATAGTCCATCTCTTCAAAGCCAAATAATTAGGACTATACACAGCTACCATGTGATACATACCTAGTGGTGAGTGGAAATACCTCTGAGTATTTACACACCTGTTTAGTGTAACATGTGCCCTGCCCATGACATCACTGGATCCCCACCCATGACATCATGAACCCCTTCTACAGGGTGTAGATGAAGGAGACCGGGCAACCCTAGTCCCTGCCTATGTACATAAGTCAAGCTTGCTACTAGCATAACACTAAGAGCTAGAACTTGCGAGTGCCAGGCAATGTTAGGATCTCCTGGCTATCCTACACACAATGTCATTAATTAATTAATTAATTAATTAACCACAACATTTCTGGCTACAGGCCTGAATTAGGATCTCTCCCACAGCTTCCATTACCTGCAAGGTAGACTGTATAAACAGCAAGTTTAGAATCTGAACCCTCTGCTGTAGGGAACGTTATTTACTCTAGGGGTGTGCTCTGAGAAAACATTTGTTATAATTTCCGATCCCAGATTGGGTTGTGGGTGGGGTTTTTACTGTGATTCCTGATTTTTGGGTAGGACATGATTGATTCGGGCTTCAAATCCATGGTTGTTTTTGTTTGTTTGTTTGTCTGTTTTTGAAGCCCAGGGTCTGGAATTTCAGTTTCATTATTTACAATTAGTGGGAAACCAATTCAAGAGTCTGGGACAGCTGTTTTTAAAGATTATGACATCATATTTGTACAGAACATAGTTTTCTCTCCAATCTAAAAACTCTCTAAATTACAAAATTACAGAAAAGGGGTTTTACAGTCCCCCAAAGCTGACACTTTTCAGCACAGGCACACTTCGCTCCACTGATTTCTATAGAGGGGGAAATGGCAGCAACTTCACAAGATAGCATTGGCTGCAAGCACTTTTTTTAAATCCTCTCTACAATGCATCCAGCTTTTTTTATGTAGTCTTTGTGGAGGAGGAGGATGATATTGGATTTATACCCCGCCCTTCACTACCCAAGGGAGTCTCAGAGTGGCTTACAAATTCCTTTCCCTTCCCCTCCCCACAACAGACACCCTGTGAGGTGGGTGGGACTGAGAGAGTTCTTGAGAGAAACTGTTCTTTTTCAAGAACAGCTCTTATTGGAGCTACGGCTTGCTCAAGCTAAGAGGTGGCTCACAACAGGCACTGGATAGGCATGCAGCTGCAGTGCCTTGTTGTTTTTTTTAAAATTTTTTATTAAAAAAGCGAAAAAGCACGACCGCAATTACATACAGTGCCTTGTTGACAGTACACTTATAGTCTGCACAGATCCTGACCATTTGGCTTGAGTGGGGTGACGATGGGTATGTCCAACCGCACATGGGGAACTGGCTCCAAGACTCCCTGGGTGATGAGCTGGTTCAGCTCCTCATCGATCTTTGGCTTGGAACCTGATGGGCCTTCAGGAGATAGGCGTCACAGTTGGGTTGAGGCTGAATGAGATGGGCAGGCCAGTATACTTCCCCAGGGATCTTTCGAAGATAGCAGGGAACTCCTCACAGATGGCCACGACATTGACATGGCTAGTCAGGTGGATGCCCATCATGTGGATGCCCAGTGGCTTGAACCACTCCAGGGTGAACAAGCTCGGTTGGTGGCCTTGTGTTACCACCAATTGCACTGGCCCATTGAAGTACTTGTATGCGACCTAGAATGTGCCATTGCCCAAGACTGGCACTCGATGACCCTGTAAGTCCTTCAGGAGCAAGTCAAAAGGCTCAAGGCAGGGCCTGTTCAACTTAGGGCAAATGCACTGGAACGTCCTTATGGAGATTATGGATAGTGCAGACCCGGTGTTGACTTCCATCTCACAGGGAACGTCCTGGACCTTGACCATCACCTTGATCTTAGCACATGTTGGTGGCTGCAGTGTCAGGACAAGGGATGCTGTTGGTCTCAGCAGGCGTGGCAGAGTGGAGGGATAGTGTGTGGCACTCTTCATGGCAGACAAATACCTTCCTTGTGACTGGTGGTGACCTGCATTTCAACTGTGGTGATGCATACTTGGGTGCGGCGGAGTGGTAAGGGCCTGTGATGTGCCCTGATTTTCTGCAGTTCTGGTATTGTGTGTCCTGGAACCGGCACAACTTTCACTGATGGGAGCCACCACAGCTGGCAGAAGGAGCCATGTAGGAGGGTTGAGCTCCCTCACACTTCCAGTTGGCGACTCAGGTGCATAGTACTTCCTTCTCCTCCTCGTCAGTGGAGGGAAAGTCTGCGAGGCTTTCCTGGTGAATGACATCAGCCTTGAGGGAAGGAGGTGAATCTGGCAGATTTCCTTTGTCGACTGTTCAGCTGCCTCAGTGGTGATGGCCTCCTTGTAGGCCATCTTAAAGTCCAAGTTTCGCTTTGTGAAGAGGCATCCTTGCAGCTTCTTGCCTTTAAGGCCACACATCAAGTGATCACAGGGAGCCTCCTCTAGGTTGGAGAACTCACAGTGGTGTGACACTTTCCAGAGAGCGGTCACGAAGGTGGTGATCGACTCTCTCTGGACCTGCTGCTTCTTGTAGAAGGCGTGCGGCAGGTGATTCTGGAGGGCTGAGGTAAGAAGTGGTCTTGCAGCTTGAATTTGATCATGGCAATACACAACACTCCTCTCCTCCATTTTGTTCTCACAGCTACTCTTTGAGGCAGGTAAGTCTATGAAAGTGTGATTGACTGCAGGTCATACAGCCACTTTCCATAGAGATGGGATTTAGAACCTGGACCTCCTAGATCCTGGTCCAATACATAGGATCCCTTTGAAATCTCTCACCAAGGCACAAACCAGTTGCAGACTTTTGTAGTTTCAGCAAAGTGGGACATAGTTTATGACACAACAAAATTATCACATCATGGCCCCATAATAGGAAGTCAGAGGGAATTCATCTGAGTTGTGTTGGAAGCTGGAGGCGATGTCCCCTGCCTCAGACCTCCAAACTGAGTGGCAAGAGAGGCTAGATACCTTTCTTCCTGCATCAGTCTACTCTTCTGCCACAGTCTCATTTGATATGCAGATTGTAATCTCAGGGATCAACTTCCCTTTCCTGCTTCTCTCTCTCTCTCTGAATGACTTGCTCTCTACCAGCATGCACCAAGAGAGGGACGTGCGGTCCTCTCTTGGCACCATGAGGCAGATGGGCCTCTCACCATCTGCCTCCATCCTTTAGCCAGTGAGTTAGCAATCTATCAATCTCTGCTCTTTCCTATCCAAAGTGTACTTCTCAAAAAGAGAAGTATTTCTCTTCTAAACTTGTAATGTGGCTATGTGTAGCTTTGTAAGCTGAGTAACCTGGTAAAGTGACGCTCCTGCATTTGTAACTTTATTTAAGCACTCTGCTAACTAATGGTGAATGGACTAACCAAATCAGTTAACATCAATAAGTTGTGACGATCTCAACTTAACGCATTTTTGCCCATCTGACATAGAAAGAATAGTTATAACATATGAACCAGCCATAGTCTATGCAGTGTCAAAAATTTCTCTGTGAAATTTATCTGGAAAATTCTCCCTAGTAGAATCAAGAGACACTCAGCCCTATTAAATTTCAGAAAACTGGTAAAAAGGGTTATTTCAAAAGGCTTTTAAATGGGCCTTTGCCTTTTTAGCATTAAATTGACCTGTCTACTGTACTAATTCCACTTTCATTGTTATATTACAGTATTTTTCCTCTAGAAACTAACGAAGTATAAAAGCCAATTATGCTGGAACTTGCTGATAAATCATAATTTCAAGGACATATAAGGTTGCCAACTCCATTCTAAGAAATTCCTGGAGATTTGGGGGCAGTGCCTGTGGAAGGGGGATTTGGGAGGGAGACTTCATCTAAAATCTATGGTATACCATAGAGTTTGCCTTCTAAAGTAGTCATTTTCTACAGGGGGACTGATCTCTGTTGTCTGGAGATCAGATATAGTTCTGGGAGAATTCCCGGTCTCACCTAGAGGTTTGCAACCCTACATGTTGGAACAAACCAAGGTCCAAGTCAACTGTTTCCTTATAACCCCCAGCCAGAGTTACCACAATACATTGTCTGCTTAGTAATATTCATGTTACATGTGTTTGAGAAAACACACTCATACACAGAGAAGCTGACCTCTGGGGCTATTCTTGTTTTTGTGCCTCACTGTAACCCAATCAGACATATAAATCTTTAATTGTTGCTGGTTTGCTCTAAATGCTTAATGATGACTGATGTTCAAATAGCTTCTGGTCTGGATATATATTAGCAAAATGTGACAAAGTTAGAGTTACTCTGCTGTAAATAAGCCAAGGGCTGAGTAGAAATCCAGGTGGGGTCTGCTGCAATAACTCCACATTTAGGACTTTCAGTGTGACACTGTGCTGAATTGTGTTTGTGTATGAAATTATGTAACAGTTGTTCTCTTGGGAGGCATTCAAGTTGCAGATAACATGGTAGGTGGTCAGGGAGGAGATATATTTTTAAAAGGTAAAGTGGTGTGTGGGAGAGAAATGAGATCATTTGAAATAAGTTGCTGTTTAATTAAACCTTAAATTATTCATCAGCAAATGACAGAACAAAGATAAAAAGGTAAAATGCCTCAGCATTTTGTACTGGCTATTTTACAGCCCATTTCTGAAGGCCAGAGCTCTGAGCCAGGTACCAGAACAGTCCTGTAATGATGTTTACCTACTTTCTGATAAAAAGAGGCACATGTTTCCCAGACAAGTAGGTCATATTAGATACAGGGCTTTAATCTGAATCAGGCCTCAGTACAGAGTGTTTATTTATTTATTATATTTTTATCCCGCCCTCCTCGCGAACGGGCTCAGGGTGACTAACAAACAAGGGCACAATGTGCCAAGTATAAAACATTAAAACACATACAAAGCAACCATTTAAAGTGCTCAGAGCTTATATTTAAGAGAAGGGCTGAATCTGGATATTATAGAGAGTACTATAATTTTGCTTTGTCTTCTTCTGCTATGGGAGGTCCAGATTTGCTATCAGAGTGCCAGACAAGAATATCATTATGGTATAGAATTAAATAAGCTGAAGCTCAAATACTTTGGCCACCAAATGAGAAGGGAGCACTCACTGGAGAAGACCCTGATGCTGGGAAAGATTGAAGGTCAAAGAAGAAGGGGAAGG
>NW_015159727.1:67826-69993 GCF_001447785.1 Gekko japonicus | reverse complement strand
GTCTTCGGACAGCGCTGGCTCTTTGGCTTTTTTTTAATCCTCTGATTTCTATACCGCCCTAACCCTCCCCATGGGGGTCTCTGGGCGGTTTACAATTGGTAGTGCTAGTCACTTGTTATTCCCTAACTATGGGCACATTCTTAGGGGGTTGGGTCAGCCTACCAGCACCCAGGTGGTGATGGCTCTCTCTTCCGGCCTCCGGCTTCCTCGGCTTTCAGGTGTCTCCTTGATCCTTCGGTCAGCAGGACGTCTCTTGTGGTGCTTTCGGCGGGGCTGCTTTCTCGGTGTGCGAATTCACTCTCCCGGCTCCGGCTCAGTCCAGCAGGCTCCGCCGTGCCGGGAGATGACGTCTTCCACGCCTTCTGCTGCTGACGACGGCCGCTTCTGTTGTATCTCTGCAGGCCACCAGGGATCACTCTTCTGGCTTTCTCGTCGTTGCGCCACACCACCACGTCTCTTGCTGCCAGGATTCCGCCGTCGCCGCCATTATTGCTGGTCCTCCTCCGCCGCCGCACACCACACACCTCTGATGAGGAGGGTGCCCCCTACCCTACTAAGGGTAGGTCCCCATTTATCTACTCGCCCTTTAACGGGCTTTCGAACCGCTGGGTGGGCGGGAGCTGGGACGTAGGCCGGGAGCTCGCTCCGGCCACGGTGGGGCTCGAACAGATGTTCGGCCAGATGTTAAAGCAGGCTGCATTTAAAGCATTTAAAGTCTGCGCCACCGCTCCCTTGCAATTAAGCATACTCCAGAAGACAGGAGGGCCTGGCGTGATGTGGTCCATGGGGTCACAAAGAGTCGGACTCGACTGTGCGACTGAACAACAACAACAACAACAACAACAACAGAATTAAAGAAAAATATCTGGTTGCTTGTGCATGGAGATCTTGTTCCATGTTCCCCACAAAGTGCGGGTTTTTTCTTTGGGGGGGGGGTTTCCCCACACAACACCATCATGTAGTTGCCTTTCCTCTCTGGCTCTTCTGTGCAGTTTCCCAAACCTACTTTGATATGATCTTTCCTTATAGATCATACAGTAAAAGAGATGAAAGAAAATGTGGACAGGTGGAAAAGAGGCTGCAGATTTCTTCACCTCCTACCCACATCCAGCATCACTTCCCTTCCATTCTCTCTCATGCCCATAGCCCCCCACCCACATAGTTGCCTAATGTTATAGCAATATACCTACTACTGATAAAAGTAAAAACCAGGCAAAAAGTCTCCTGCAGGTATGTGTTGGGAGGAAATGGCTGGTGTGAGGGGAAAGCATGGGGAAAATTCCCCTACAGAGCCTCTGTTGCAACTGTGAACGCCTTTGCAGTCACAGTGGCAATGAGAGCAAAATGAGAAGTTACCCCCATCTGAAATCAGCCACTTTTATCTTCAACAAAATGTGGGTGTCAATCCCTCTTTGCTGCAGCAACTATGACACAGTTCACATTAATCTAGATTTCAAAAAGTTGTCAAGTCAGGATAAGTCTTGTGCTGGATAGTACGCATTCGCCCTTTGTACTGCAGATAGTCCCTTTGGTGTCTATGCCAACCCTTATTCAAGACTTGACACATCTGGGCAGATGCAACAGCTTATTGTCTTTAAGAGCTTTCAAGATAAATTCCCTTTTGAATTTGGAGAATTTAAAGACCCTTTTGGTGGGTGTTATGTACTGACATACATACAGCCAGGGGTCTTTTCGTAGAAAAAGAGCTGCAGGAGCTCATTAGCATATGATATGCTAATGAGCTACTGGACTATTAGCATATGCCATGCCCCCTGACATCACCAGAAGTGATGGCAGAAGGGGAAGCAAAAGGGGGGGCATCTTCAAAAGCCTCCCCTCCCCTCCCCTTCCCCAGCTTGGGGGGGGAGTGAAGAGAGAAGGGGTTTAAACTTTAAACCCCTTCTCTCTACAGTTGGGCCACAGGAGGAAAGACGGAAGGAAAGAGAGAGAGTAGAGAGAAGGAACGAAGGAAGGAAAGAGGGAAAGAAACAGGAAAGAAGGAGGGAAAGAAAGAGAGAAGGGAAGAAAGAGGGAAACAGGGAAAGGAGGAAAAAAGAGAAGTGAAGAAGGCGGGAAAGAAAGAGAGACGGGAAGAAGGAAGGAAAGAGGGAAAGGAGAGAAGGAAAGGAGGAAAGAGAGGAAAGAAGAGAAGGGAAGGGAAGGGAAA
>NW_015159727.1:34173-67684 GCF_001447785.1 Gekko japonicus | reverse complement strand
GGGCTGTCCTGGCCTCTCCCGAGCCGCATCACTCCCGCGGTCTCTCCCGGCCTCCCTCGAGCCGCAGCGCTCCCGCGCGAGCTCAAGGAACTTGGGGGCGAGGCTCTCCGGGCCTCCCCCAGCCACAGAGCTCTTGTGCTGCTCGGGTGACCCAGGGGCAGGGCTCTCCTGGCCTCCCCTGAGCCACAGTGCTCCTGCGTGGGCTCGGGTGGGGCTTGCCACCACGCAGGCTGCCAGAGTGGTGCTCCGGTGTGCTCTGGCCCCAAAAGACCTCTGCATATAGCAGAGCTTGAGTCTGAAGCTCTATATCCACCTGGTATTGAAAAGTACTTGATCTGATTGGGTGCTCCCCACAGTCTACCAATGAAAACACCAGACCAGTTCTGGAGGGAAACAAACCCATTGGTTTTATCTGTAAATACTGATTGGTTCTTATCTAATGTATAGGTGTGGTTTACAAAGCCCGGACAGTTTAAAAGAGAGCCTGTTGCTCTATTGTGTTGTATTCGTTCTTCACCTATCTAATAAAGCTGAATCACTGTTTTGTTGGAAAAGCTGCGTTGAGTCTTGTATCTAACAGTGGGTTTATGGAAGCACCTTCTGAATGACTACTGTTGCCCTGTGAGAGCCTTACACAGCATCTATAAGGCTACGGACTGTAATAATAAGCTGGACTGTGCAATGAGTGTGCCAAGGAACTGGACTGTGTGGCAGACCCAATGAAGGTGCCAACCTCCTGGACTGAATACACGTGCCCAGCCAAGGGAAGCCTCTCCCTGAAGCAGTGTGCCAGCCAGACATGGACCCATGGCATGCTCAATGCCTTGCAACCTTACATCCCTGTAGGAGGCAAGCCAGCATCCCTGACACCCAAAGCACGTGGCAACCGGCGGCAGCATGCCAAGGAGAAGCCATCTATTTCTGGGAGGTGGATAAGTGGGACTCTGGTATATACAGGTCATGATCTTATAGTTATGCCAATTGCTCATTAATTTCGTAGTTCCCCAACCTTTTATTAAAGAAATAAGGCAATTTGACTAACACTACTTGTTAAATATCAACTCATAGGTCATTCAGCTGGGTCAGTTAGTGCACTAAACCACATGGTTATAACTTTGTTTTGTTTTTCTGCATGACTTACACACAACAAACCCTTCCCCCTATCCCAGGTCTATGGGTACATGGTGCAGAAAACTGAATAGAAAAACCCAGTTACTGTTATTCGGCTATTTAGGAGGCCTTTAGTTATTTAGGAGTCACTTTGCCATCTTGCCACACATCTATTGACTTTGTAAGTCACCATCAAGACATTTTCAGGGGGTTAATATTGGCATTGTTTTGCACTTTAATAGCTACTATGTAGGGTAAAACAGCAAATGGATGAGTAGGGCCTGTATGGTGCTGTCTGTCAAGCATCAATTTCTAATTTGAAGCACCAGGCTTTACTTGCCCATACAGGCAATCTCCTTGTCTTGATTGCAACACATGAGGCTTGCCACTTACTGGGAAGAAGCTGTGATTCAGTAGCAGCTCACCTGCTTTGCATGCAGGAGGTACCAGTTTTAGTCCCCAGGCAGATGCTGGGAAAGGGGAAGTGGATGCTGTATCTTGCATATCAGTTGCACTTTCAGGAGAGTTCCAGACCCCAGCTTGAGGATGGTAATGCTAATGGTTAGTACATGGGACTTCATATGTTCAAGCACACTTGAAGTTCTCCTAATTTCCTTTTCCAGAAAGGAGTGACAGGCACTTAGAGGAAATTGTTCTTCCTCCTGATCTTTTAAGCATTGAAAGCCCCCCCCCCTCGGTAATACACTGTTCTGTGTTTATCTTGTCTGGATTACTAAATCATTGTGGCGAAAAGCTAGGTTCCTGGACTTCAATCAGATTTTTAAAGACTCTGACAACCTTCTTTTTATGTCACATAAGCAGAGGCAGCAAAAGCTGAAAGGACTTCAGACATACAGCTGGTGCTACCCACCTGCTTTCTCTGCATTTTTCTCTCTCATGGATAAATTCCAGTTTGAGGAGCTTATCGCTTTGTTTCCTTGTTTATTCAGAGAGATTAAGACCCATTAGGCATTAGTAGATTCTTTTTTTAATTGCAGTGAGGCCCAAAATAACAGCCTCCTGGTAAAAATTCAAAATAAAGAAGAATGGATAATTTTATTAATAATAGCAAGGCAGAATTTTCTGATTGTCACAATATTTCAATGAGGATATTTATTCTCAGTGAACTGAAGGCTACTGCTGTATAGAAAGCACTAAAGAATATGTAAAGAGTTGGGAATTTAGCTTCAAAGGCAAAGGAAATGGTGGTACATTATAATATTGATTTTTGGTGGTGGTGGATGCACAGGATGTAAAAATAGATGTCTCTGTGATTTATGATTAATTCTTTGGCCCAATTTAGAAGCTCTAAAAACCTCTACACAGATTATCCTCATGTTCCTCACTGTGTTCAGACTGTATTTGGCACATCTATGCTAACAAGCATAATGTTTCAGCAGTGATTCACATGAATGCTTATTCTTCACCCACTGTGTTTCTACAAATGCAGCCCAGTAAAGTAGTACATATCAACAAGGCTCCCAGAGCCAGTTTGGTGTAGTGGTTAAGTGCACAGACTCTAATCTGGGAGAACTGGGTTTGATTCCCCACTCCTCCACTTGCACCTGCTGGATGACCTTAGGCAAGCCATAGTTCTGGCACAGATGTCCTTGAAAAAGAGCAATGTCTGTCAGAGCTCTCTCAGCTTCACCTACCTCACAGGGTATCTGTTGTGGGGAGGAGAAGGGAAAGGAGTTTGTAAGCTACTCTGAGACTCCCTTGGGTAGTGAAGGTCGGGGTATAAACCCAATCTCTTCTTCTTCTTCTTCTTCCTCCTCCTCCTCCTCCTCCTTCATTTGGAAGTCCATGAAAGTCTCTATACCATCTACAGAAATAAAAAAGGGAGAGGGGACAAACCTCTAAAGCTACAAAAAAGGTACAAAGGTACTAGGTATTTCTGATTTGAAAATGAGGTATATTTTGGAAATTCAGAGTCTGGAATACCTTAATCCATAAACCAATGAATGTTAAAACATATTGCACGTGCCAAGGTACAATATATCACATCTAAACAATGAATGTCCAAGGAGCAAGATGCAGTATAGTTGCCAAACAATTTTCTGTTATGAACTCAGTCTGGAATATTAAAAAAAAACATAGTTCCAAATAATGCAGCAAAGTGGCCAAAACAATTTTCAGTCATTAATAAAATGTCATATTGTTAACTCAGATTGCTATGCACATACAGGTCCTATAACCAGCAAAACCACAGCACAA
This sequence comes from Gekko japonicus, assembly GCF_001447785.1. Lineage (NCBI taxonomy): Eukaryota > Metazoa > Chordata > Lepidosauria > Squamata > Gekkonidae > Gekko > Gekko japonicus. The sequence continues at coordinate 64,357 of NW_015159727.1, read as the reverse complement.
CAGGTGGAGAGAGGCCTACCAAGAAGCGGGGGTACCAAAAACTGGTGGTGAGGAGTAACATTTTATACACTTTTGCCAAGAATGGGGAGGGGAAGGGGTGTTGGCAGTGGGATGTGAGAGTAATAAAACTCCATCTTTCTATAGATGGTCATTGCAGGCCCAAAACACATCTCCTACTCCCAGGGGCAGTCATTCCACCCCGGGATCTGGCATGTTCCATCTGTGCTGGTAAAGACCAGGAATTCAGGTACCTCTGCCTTTACATTTCATAGTGAAAAGCTGACACAGAACTGAGATAGCTCAGTGCTACTTGGTGAAGTTCCAAAATGTGTACACAAATGATACTGAGATTTTCTGACATATTGTACTTCCAAGGATTATCAAAGGCTGTGATTGCATTCTGAGGTAATTTTGATTTGCACATCTGTGATCAAATCCTGAGGAAATTAATTTTAAAAATAAAATTCAAATTTTGAAGGGTGCAATTTAGGGCTGCCAAGTCCCCCCGGGGGGCGGAAATCCCCCCGCCCCAGAGGCCCGTTCCCCGACGCCGGGGAAATGGGCCCTGGGGGGAACCCCGCCCCAGCGTACACATCACAGGAAAGTGATGTTATGATGCCGGGCATGCTGGGGGCGGGGCCACAGCCATACAAGGGAAAACTCTATGGTTTTCCTTTGTATGGTCATGGCCCCGCCCCAGCGTGCCTGGCGTCATGACGTCACTTCCCTGTGATGTGCATGCAGCGCGCAAAGCACGCATGCACACACACCAGGAGCCACCCCAGAGTCCCCCGCTGGCAAGGTAAGTAGGACTTGGCAACCCTAGTGCAATTCTAGCTCATCTCCTCATGGTGTACCCTGGAGAACACTAAAAAGCTAGAACGTTTGCCAGCCAGACAATGATAGGATCTCCTGACTATACTACATACATGGAAGCAATCAGGGGTCATTTCGTAGAAAAAGAGCTAGGGGAACTCATTAGCATAACTCATTAGCATATGCCACACCCCCTGACATCAGGGGCCCGGCGGTGGACCTGCAAGGCCGGCGGGAGTACGAGGAAGCCCTGCCAAGGCAGTCAGGGGGGGGGGAGAGGCGGGGAGGAAGCAACTTACCCTCCCTCTTTTCCTGCCTCCTCCTGGCTGAATGAGGGCTGGAAGCGGGGCGGCCAGAAGCAGGGGGCGGGGCTTCGTCATGTGCCCCGCCCCCCTGCACCTCACCCGGGGGAACTGCGTTCCCCCCCGAAATGACCTCTGGAAGCAATCAACCAATCAAACAGTCCTTCTCAGGACTAGTTTATAAGGGTGTAGGAGACTGCATCCAAATCTGCCAAATGAATATTGAGGGTATAAGCAAGTCTAAATGCCAATACTTGTCATGAATCTTACTGGCCAATAAAATAGATTTAGCTCTGGTTCAAGAAACTCATCTTGATAATGAAAACCAAGACTGCCACAGAGGATATGTGTTACTGGCATCTCATATCATCAGACCTACAGCATCGTGATTTATGCCCGAAGCAACACTGAAAATGTGAAGCTGGTATTGACCAATGTTCACAATGACATCTACACCATCATAGTAAAAGTTGGGGAAATACATGTTTTCAAAGTTTACAAACCTCCTGCAGTTTCATGGCCAACACATGTCCTAACAACCTACCCTCATCATTCTGTATACACCAGTGACTTTAACGGCCACCATGGAAATTGGGAGATACACAGTCAGTGATAAGAACAATGAAGCAATTGTCGACTGGGCAGAGGAACATGGCTTGTATCTCATTTTTGATGCCTTCAGATCAGCGGCATAAAATACAGAGTCCAACCCTGATTTAGCATTTGTTTCATCTGGCCAGAGAAGTCGATCCTTGCCTATTTCCAGACTTGTTCTTGAAATGTTTCCACATAGTCGGCATTGACCTGTAATCCTTGAGCTAGGAATCCAAATACCAGTTATCAGGTCTTTTCTAAGACTATATTGGAACTTTTAGAGGGCAAATTGGAAAGGTTTCAGTGAAGATCTGGATAGGAGTCTTGGATGTGTCCGTCAAGATATGATTCATTGGAGGTGTTATATCTATGACAAAAAGGCACATTCCTCGAGGATATTGGGAAGAATATATTCCAGGCTGGAGTGACAAGACAAGAGGCTGTATTGAAATTTCCTCGACAGCAAAGACCCAGAAGTAGCAGATGAACTACTCCATGAACGCAATGCTGTACATAGACAAAAATGGACTGAAGCAACTGTGAATTTAGATTTCAGGCATTCCAGTACGAAAGCTTGGAGCCTGTTGAAAAAACTATCTGAAGGCCACCTGTGCTCCGAGGAAATCCAGAGGTAACATCAAATCAGAGTTCCAAAGGATTGAGATTTTACAACCAGGGTAGAAAAAGAACTCCAGATTTTGAAACGCACCTGCCCTGAAGACTGCAAGCTGTCAGTGTATTTCACTGCTGATGAGATTTCCAAGGCACTGAAGGACATCAAGAGCAGAAAGGCACCAGGCTTTGACTGCATCCATCCATAATAAGTTCCTGATCAACAGTGGCATGTTCACTAAGTAGGGGCTTGCAGTGTTTCTCACTGACATCAAGAGAACAGGAAGACTCCCAGAAAGCAAAGATAGTTGTTATTTTGAAACCTGGAAAACCAAAACATCTGGCGGAAAGTTACAGACCTATTTCACTTCTGAGCTCCTGTTATAAACCCCTTGAGAGGCTAATCCTGAACAGAATCAGTGACAAAATTCATTAACATGTCCCTATACAGCAAGCAGTATTTAGACCCTGTTGTAGTTGTGAAGACCAGGTTCTCAGCTTAACTACTTTCACTGAGGCAGGATATCAGAAGTGGCTTAAGACATCGCAGTTTTCATTAATTTGACTGCCGCCTATGACACACTCTGGAGGGATAGTCTGTTGTACATGTTTTTACAAGTTTTCTCCTACAGAACATTAGTTCAATTCCTAAATAATTTGCTGAGCAATAGAACTTTCCAAGTAATTATGAGTCAGTCAATCAGCTAGCAGACAAAACAAGGGTTCAGTCCTTGCTCCAGTTCTTTTTAATCTATACATCTCTGATGTTCCTGAGATGATATCCAGGAAGTTTTCTTATGCCGATGATGTGGCAATTGCAGTAAGGCACAAATCAAATGAAAGGACTGAGGAAATACTGACTAGGGATCTCAATAACAATCTTGCCAACCATGAACTGAATGTTTACCTTAATGGCACCCAACTTACACACAACAATATACCTAAGTACCTTGGCATTACCATGGACAGGACATTGAGCTATAAACACCATCTTGCCAATGTAACAGCAAAAAATATGCATGCAAAACAACATTCTTCAAAAATTATGTGGTACATCTTGGGGTGCATCTGCTATGACTCTTAGATGCTCAGCTTTCACATTGGTGTATAGGACTGCAGAATATGGTGCTTCAGTGTGGCTCAACAGCCCGCATGTCCACAGACTTGATGTCCAACTCAACACAACAATGAGAACCATCAGTGGATGTATTAAAACCTCTTTGACCTATTGGCTACCCACGGTATGCCACATTGCTCCTTTGCATCTCCAAAGACAAGATGTTCTTCTTTGTGAATATAGAGAGATAGAGAGTTGCCCATTCACAAAGACATGGCTGACGTGGGACTATCCAGATTAAGATCCAAATTAAGATCCCCACACCCAGCAATAAGATCTGCACAAATCCTGCAAACACCAAATTTTGTTCTAGGGAATGAATGGTTGCGAACATGGATGCAATCAGTTCTACCCGCTATCCATAACTTGATAAACACCAACAAGAGGCCCGTGGGATTTGACTTGCCATGTAAAGTATGGAATTGAAAAGAGAATCTTGAAAAGGCAGTTCTTGAAAGAGTTCTCTCAGCCCCACCTACCTCACAGGGTGTCTGTTGTGGGGAGGAGAAGGGAAAGGAGTTTGTAAGTCACTCTGAGACTCCGAGTGAAGGGCAGGGTATAAATCCAATCTCCCCCTTCCCCTCCCCTTCTTCTTCTTCTTCTTCTTCTTCTTCCCTTGCTGGTAGCAAGGGGATACTTGATGATAGTGTAAGAGATGGAGCTTGGAGGTTAGGTTTTAGAAAATTCATCACTCAGCCTTAATCTAGGCTCACACTGTAATCATGACTAAGGCTGCGGTCACACAGAGCATTAGCGACGCTACAGGGACGGAAGATAGGCAGATTTTCCGGGCGTGATCTCACCGCCACATCTGGGAAGCATAGAGCTCCCATGGCTCACCCGAGGCTTCCCGTGGAAAATGCGCGGTAAAAAACTAGTACCTCGGAGGTACTAGTTTCCGGAAACTGTGGGGCAAGGGCGGGTGTCTGATCACGTTTCCAGTTGTAGTTCCGGTGCCCGCCCATGTCCCCTAGCAAAAAGGTTTTTTTCCCCCCCAAGTCTCCACGGATGCGCACAAGCACCCAACGGAGCATGCACAAACTGTAGTTTAAAAAACAAAACCACACAACTGAGCAGCTAGCTAATACTTGAATCGTGCAGAGAAGAGGAGAGCAGCCAGATGAAACGCAACACAGGAAAGGGGGGGCTGAGAGTGAGATTTGGGTCAGGGGAGAAGGGCAGAAGGACGGAGCAGATCAAGGAAGGGGGAGGAGTGGGGGGTTGAGGAGTGGTTTGGGGGACAGGGGGCTGAAGGAACAACTGAGGGAGTGGGGAAGGGCGGCTATAGGGGGACAGGGGCTGTGTCATTTGACCCTCGGAAGACCCACCGGAAACAGACTCTGAAGAATACACAAAAGTTTTTATTAAGTCTCCACGGGATGCGCACAAGCACCCAACGGAGCATGTGCACACTTCTGTTTAAACAAAACAAACACAACCCCGTTTGCCGTGCCGCCCCGCTTTTTTGCCTGTGGTGTGATTGGCACCTCCCCCCTAACCTTGGGACCTCCATGGGACATTGGATCACACAACCGTGTATTATTTAGCCCCGGGGCAAACAGCCACGCTCCCCCCCCGCGCATTTTCCGGCCAGTGTGACCGGAGCCCTAGTCACTTTAGCTTTCTCTAACCTATCTCTCGAGCTACTTTTGAGATATTTATTTATTTACTTCATTTGTAGCCTGTCTTTCTTTCCAACAGGGACTCAAAGTGGGAAAACGGGCCTGGATATACTCTCTTTCCCAGGGCCTACAGAAACCTGGAACTGGCCCTGCCTGAAATAGTCACTAGCCCAGGTATGCATATGTCATTATCATGGAAGAAGCAGCTCTCCCTCAACTCTCCTTCCAGGGTTCCCTTCCAGCATTTAGGAATAACATGCTGGGCCAGCTGTCAGTCCCAGCACATTGTTCTGTTTGACCTGTGAAGAAAACATTGCTGTAGATAGATCCTACGTGACACAAGAAGTAACAGCAGGCAATGCTATCATGCTGTTTGATTTCGAACATAAAACCCAAGAGACAACCTTTTGACCTCACTGAGAAACTGACATTCTAAAATGACACCTCACCTGAAGCTGCTTTTTCACCTTGCCAGAGGAAATCCAAAATGTAAGTGCAATTGTGCACCATTTTTTTTGCTGTTTATACTGTGAAAAATGGCCCATTAAATCTTAGTGATGGCAGGAATCCAAAGAGTCCAAATCCCTCCTCACTTTCACCCCTTAGATCAACCATGATGTTCAATGATCTCAAAGCAAGTCTGCTGCAAGACAAGCAACATATGGAATAATATGTTTGGTGTAGTGGTAAGAGCCAGTTTGCTGTAGTAGTTAAGTGTGCAGACTCTAATCTGGGAGAACTGGGTTTGATTCCCCACTCCTCCACTTGCACCTGGCTGGATGACCTTGGGCGAGCCATAATTCTGGCACAGCTGTTCTTGAAAAAGATCAGTTTCTGTCAGAGTTCTCTCAGCCCCACCTACCTCACAGGGTGTCTGTTGTGGGGTGGGGAGGGGAAGGGAAAGGGAAAGGGGTTTGTAAGCCGCTCTGAGACTCCTTTGGGTAGTGAAGTATGGGGTATAAATCCAATCTCTTCTTCTAGCTCCATTATGACTCACCCAGCCAAGCCAAGCTGCACAAAACAGGAAAAAGGTATGAAAAGCTACTGTACAATTGGAACTGAGTGGAAAAACATTCCTGGATCCCAAATAATGATCAATCAGATTCTCATGCCTCCTTTGCTTGCACCCATACACAGCAGCATGGGAACCCCTTTCTGTTGATGTAGTTCCCATATCCCTGAAAAGTGGGTGAATTAAGTAATCACTTTGGGACTTTCCCTCATGACTAGAATCTCCCTTCCTGGAAGAGGACAAATTGAAAGGGAAAGACATGAGAAAATTATAGAGGAGTGATCCACAGTTGCAAAATGTGCAGATGAAGTTGTGATATTTCCCAGAAGCAAGAAGGATAATAGCTCCATTACCACTGGAGGGCTTGACTGGAAACAGACTCCACCCACTGAATTGTTCTAACAACATCTGCTCTTATTGAGCCAGCTCCATTCCTTTTACTAACTTGTACAAGGGATCCAAGTTTGATCCAAGCAAGGTGGCAATGGAAGCATTAGAATGCAACACCCCCACCCCTCAGAGAATGCATGAGTACAGTTTGAATTTCCATATAGTATGAGAGAAGGTCACAACATGGATAGCTTAGCAAATGCTGTTACACTCTTATTATGTAACCCATTTCACTGGAATTAAAGCTCAATAATAAACTGTGGTAATCATGAGAACTTCCTCAGGACAAAAGGAAAGCAGGCAGGAAATCTGGGGTTTGTAGCAGCACTGCAATCTGCATAACCAATCAATATTTTCTCCTTTCTCTTTCTCACCTACTAAGCCACTACATAAAGGTACTCAGACTGTGAGTTTGAGCTTTCCTGCAAAGCTCTTAGCTGCTGTCCAGAATATATTTTGTTTCACACCAGAGCTTTGGTAAAGTACAAAGAGATTCGTATAAGATCTTCAGGCAAATAGGTATATTTGCATAGGATTTGCTTCTAAATGGGTACACATATCCACAGAAACAATATATTCCAATCCACGTTTTATAAAAACACTTCTACAATTGAGTGTGATCTTTGAGCTGCTGGAGAGGATTGGGAGGACTGTGAAATATTTCATATGGCTTTACTATAAGACAGCTGTATATATGCAGGTGGGATACTTCACAACAGGATCCACCAATCAGGACAATACAGTTTTATATATTTCCTCCAAGATTTTAGGATTATTAAGAAGGACCATTATTAAGAAGTAATCTTTTACACATTTTAATTTGTATTTTAAATGGCATACTTTCAACAGAAAAGCAGTCTATCTGTTTTATAAATAGCTAATGCATACACATTTGTAGGAGCCTTTCAGCTGGGCACAGTTAGATGCTGCTCACTTGCAATCTTTTGCACATAGTTAATAGTACTTTAGGGTACAGGAAAACTGAAGCAGTCTGAGGAATCTCTCCATCAGGCATGCTGAACCTTCATGAAGAATCTCTCTTCCTATTTCTACTAATCTGCATCAATATTGCAAATGGTTCAGAGAGACACACTTAAAAAAATTCTTTTTTACTGGAGTACATAATTTAATACCAATACTTAGCAAATGAATGAAAAAATACACACAGAATTGTTGTACTCTTCTGAGTGAAATAAATGGAAAACCAATGGATATCTCTCATTTGCTAAGTTTTACAACTTGAATGGATATTTACCACAAAGGGCTGGCCACAAACACTAATTAACAATTAAACATGAGTTCTGATCTGTTGATCAGGATGAAGTTCTAAACCACAGGTCCATTAGCAAATGAGTCACCGTAGCTGAGAAAAAATAAATTAAAGAGAAACAACCAAGGAGAACAAGTAATAAGCACAACATGTTATCAATGAATGTTCAAAGCCCTTCCCCAGAGATGTTCTACTGGTTTCTTCTTAGCGTTACTCTCAGTGTTCTCTAATTGCCTGAAAAGTTATCTCAAAATATCTTCCATTTTGTGAAAAATCCTTTCATAACCCAAGGATGTGCAGTGATCCCTGAGAAATTTCACAAGCTTTGAAATTCTGCTTAAAAAAAATCTCAATCAGAAGGAACATGCAAATACTCTCTGAATAGCTTTATGGGAAATTTTTGAGTATAGCTCTGGTTTTATGAAAACCTTAGAAAATGAAACTGTCCAGTTCAGGTTTTGAAAGCATTGTGCCAATGCTATGTAAGAATGAGAGGATTAGTAAAATGTCCATAATTTCAGATACTTCTATGTCCACCTGGACTAGGAATTTCAGATAATTTCAGATACTTCTATGTCCACCTGGACTAGGAATTTAGACAAAAGACTTTCCCTCCTGTAAGCATGCAGACCCCCTGTCCCTCAGGAGGGGTCATTTCAACCAGCAATGGACCTGACCAGGGTATCCCAGGAGTCTATATACCAGGCATCTTGAAATAAGTGGACACAACGATGGATGCCAGGACTGGCAAGCCCCATAATCGTGCCTAGGCAGTGACCCTGGGAAGCACATGAGATCTTGTTCTAACAGATGCAACTCCCCTCCGCCCTGCCAACATCTGCATTCTCCAGACAATGGACTTGCCTTGCCCCAGAGCTACTTCTTTTCAGCCTCAGTCCCTCACCTCAGTCTTCCTCCTCACATTTAGTTTATAATGAAAAGTCCTGATTTCTACTCCTTTCCCATTCCCCAAATCTAGGTGGCTCATTAAGCAGTACTGTTTCTGTTTTGATTAGTTTAAATTAGCAATCTATTAGTTCTTCAACCATTTGAGAAGTATTCAGGAACCCAACCCAAATTGTACTTTGCATCCAGAAGAGAACCTCTGGTCCCTTTGTCCATTCCTGGGAACTCTATACAGTTTCCATACTACATTGCTTTATCCCTGATTAATCACATCAATGGTTTGTCCTGAGGGACCCCGCACATTAGTAAGCCCTCCAGATGCATTTTTGGGTATAACTAGCCAAACACAGCCCCATTGCTGTGTTCATGTAGTCTTGGGTACCTACCTGCCAACACGCACCCCCATATCTTGGGTCCTTCCTCTCCGCAAAGCGCTGGTCATTTTGCTATCTGTCCTTCCTCATGAACTCCTTGACTTCTTCAGGAAAGGTAGCTATCACCCCACTCCCGCTATTCTTCCATTCCTCTCTTTGCTTCCCATAGACCTTGTATGTGTGTATGCTCTTTGTGTGTTTCTTGTGTATTAATTTTCTTTCAATAAAGCATTCTTTATTCTACCCTTGGACTGGTTATTGAGAGCTCACTTAAAGGGAAAGGTCCCCATAGACATAGGTAGTAGATCCTCGCTAATACCCCACCTCTCACTGCGGCCTGCCGTTTAGCTAAATTCCCCCAGAAACTGAAGGCAGTTTCTATGCTGGTAGGGGTAACACTCCCAACAGAGCAACTGAAGGCTGCAAGGAACAATACCCAGAAAGTTAGGTGTAAAAATTTCCAAAATAAGATCTTAAATGAAGATTGGTCCTTGGTGCTCAAAGATGCAAATTTAAAATGTTCTCTACTCTTCTTCCAGATACCATTTAGTTATATTTTTTCCTTGCCAGACTATTTTTGCTGGTTAGAAATTCATAAGTTTAGACAAGCTTTTCCATTGGCTAGGTGTAACGCCTTAGACTCAGATGAAGTGCAAGGGAGATATAATAAATTTCCTGCAGAGGAATTGTATGAATCAAGAAGACTCCCTAGCTCATATTGTTTCAGTATGTCCCCAAAACAATATTGCATGATACAAACATATTATAAGTGACATACTTTCTGAAAAGTAGACACTGCACTATCTGCTATCAAGTAGATTGGTGAACTGTGAGAGAGGTGTGGCAACTTTTCTCTTTATAGTGTCAAGAGGGAGGAAAAATTCTAATTTTTGTGCGTTTGCTTGTGAGAAACTGTGGATGAATAAGCTAATGGCTGATAAATCAAGGGAAAGGGAAAATGTTCATAGAAAAAAAAACATAATGCATTCAAGGGATGTAATGGGAAGCCATGCTTTATTTGTTTAATTTATACATTTGGCTTGCAGATCACCATTTAAATTTTGCTTGACCTGGACAAATGAAGATTTTATCATCTTTGCTCTTTTCCCCACTACTAGAGACCCTACTGGTATCCTGTAACTGTGGTTAATAAATCGATTTCAAACCATGATTTCAGATTCTGAAACATCACACTAATCATAGCTTAAGTAAAGCATTATTTTGCATGAAATTTGAACCAAGCAATAGTGCAGGAAGAATCCTCTACTGTGACTGAGTCCTAACTGAATAATATCAAGCTTCTCCTAATTTCTGTTCTAGCAACTTCATGCCGATGTCTCCTTTTGAAGTTCTGTTGTTGAACAGCTAAATTGGGAAAACAGGAAAAGTACTATAGTAAGCAAAGCAAAGTCAATGAACAATAAAGGGATGGAATGGGAAAACTTTGCTTATTCCCGTTCTTCTTTTCTGGCTCAAAATCGGCTCTGAAGCTGCAAGGGAGAAAGATAATGTTCTAAGCACTACTCCAAGATGTATCCTATGTTAGGCAAGGCTGCACTATTGAGGTTGAACACTGGTCTGTCTAGCTAGTGGCTCTTCAGCCTGTCTAGCTAGTGGAGAGCCAGTTTGGTGTAGTGGTTAAGTGCGCGGACTCTAATCTGGGAGAACCGGGTTTGATTCCCCACTCCTCCACTTGCACCTGCTGGATGACCTTGGGCAAGCCATAGTTCTGATAAGAGCTGTCCTTGAAAAAGAGCAGTTTATGTCAGAGTTCTCTCAGCCCCACCTACTTCACAGGGTGTCTGTTGTGGGGAGGGGAAGGGGAAGGAGTTTGTAAGGCACTCTGAGACTCCTTTGGGTAGTGAAGGGCAAGGTATAAATCCAATCTCTTCATCTTCTTCTTCTTCAAAGGGAGAATAAGAGAGCCATACAGATCTATCCGTACAGAGGGCAAGATTTGCCTAGTGATCAAGATGCATTTTTTTTGTTTACTGTAGGCAGTTATGAGAAAGGCTTATTGCAAGGTTATAATAGAATCTGCAGTCAAAATGTTATTAATCAAGATCCAACTAACTCCTTTCCATTCACAGATACAATATATATTCCAAATATAAACACTCTCCCCCTAGCATTCAGGACTAGTTAGAAAACTTCTGATTTCAAAGTTATTTTGGTGTCACACTTAGTTTCACTTTCTGGGCAGGTGGAGTAGGTGGAGGGGAATCACTCCCAGAATTGTGATTTCTGTTGAAATTGCTATTGGATTCATCTTGTAATATGATTATCTATTTGAGCTAACTCTTTCAATATATAGAAGGACATTCATGCTTGCACACCTGAATGCCTTACCTTCAGCAGTGAGGTTAGGAAGATTCAATGGAACTCCATATTCAGACAGACTCTGCAATTGTGGCAACAACAGAATCAGGTCTGTAAATCGTATTCTTTTTGACTGCACCAAATTTTCACATCAAAGAGCTGAATTGATCTCTCCATTAGTTAGAAGCTAAATCATCTTGGCTACTCAGGGATAAACAAACAACTTTATGTGTGGCAAAATTTCTGGCAGCTGTTGTTAAGTTACATGATAATTTTTGTAGTAATTTTTAGGATTTTCTTTTGTGGGGTGAGGGTCTGCTGTTTATGACTCTGGTTGTGAAAACAGTAATCAAGAAGTAAGTAAGCAAGCTTTATCCAATAACCAGACTTAAGTTACCAAAAACTGCACAAGAAGTGAAAAGGAATCCAATTTGTTTTTTGCATCCACCCTTCAATTCTACCCCATGTCATCTCCTAACAGCATCCACTTGGTTAACTTGGGCATCTGCCTGGAGTACGTGTTCAGTTACTAGGAGAAATCAGTACTGCATATTTACTTTTTTGCTCCCTTTTTGGAATTCATGGAAAAGGATGCTCCTCTTGCTTTTGTACGTATTGTTTGGCAGTGCTCATTTGTGAGACAGATTTGAGTATGAACAAAAAAGGACATGGGCTTGGAGGATCTGATACAAAGCATTGTTGCACATGCCTTACAATGTAATGGGTTCAAAAAAACCCCAAACCAAAATAACAGAGGAAGACATCAGAAGCGGGTACTGGCAGTGCTGAAATGTGATTAGGAAACTATTTTTAGTTAAATGAATGAATGTTCCTACAGACCAAAAAAATAAAATAAAATCCGAAACTAAGTTTATGTCATAACAACATTGTAGGAGTTTTGTACAGAAATGGAACTGTTCTGCTTCAGTTAGATAACAGTTGCAGTGAAGACATGGACTCAGGAACTTAAAGGCAAGTGTGGTATGATATCAGCTATGGTCCCTTTATCAGTAGAAATGACTATTTGCTCATCACATTAGGGGGATGAAGAGGAGTTATGATTTCATGTCTGTCAGTCCATTGAAGCAACTCTGCTACAAATAATAATGGTACAGCATAGCTCAGAAGACACATCACGTATTAGTTTCTCAGAAGGATCTCCCCTGAAGTGTGAGGGATTAAACTGGCCCATGGAAAGCTGGGATGGTTCAATCAGCAACTCCTTCCCCCCTGAAAGGCAATTATGGGAATTAAAGTTGAAGTGAAGAATGGAACCATGTTTGTTGCACTACAGCTTTAACTTGTTTTCAAAGAAAATCTTAGGAATTTCTACAGAAGTCACAGCTTAAAAAGAAAAAGAAAAGAAGTATATGGATAAGACAATGGCCCATTATGCACTGGCAGCTTACTCCGGAGAATCCGAGCAGTCAAGCCTTTAAGCTTGACTATGGATTTGTGTGCCTGCCCTATGAACCATTCTTTTTTTCTCTGTTGTATTTATTCTGTAGTCTGTGTATTTATTCTGCAGCTACAACCAAAACCCACAGTTTTTGCTTAATTGGGGTGGGAACATCACTTCTGACATGTGGGGGGTGGCATCCAAAGGGATTTTTAAAAAATTTACACTATTGCTCTATTGCAGGTATGCAGTAGTGTCCAGTAAGCACGTTCCATTTCAATCTCCCTTGTTCAGTTCTGTGAATGAAACTGACTAGAGCAGGGACTAAGCTTCCATTTCTTATTGCCAGGCTCTAGTGGATTCACAGTTGTTATTGGCCACTGTTAAAAATGGGGAAGAGTTGACCCAGTGCCAGTTCCTCTCTTCCCTCCCCCCTTAAAGAGCTTTTCGGCGATCTGGCACATTTTTTCCTTGTAATTTTTTCCCCTAGCAATCTGAGACTAGTGAAAGTCTACATTTGGTAGACTCATGCCACCGGTAAAATAAAATAAAGTAAAATAAAATGTAAGCTGAGGCACCATTTTAATGTTAGGCTTCTGGAGACTTACAAACTGTCCCCCCCCCCAACTTTGTTCACTAAAACATGAAAGGGAAAAATGTTTTCAAAGCTTTAGGCTTCCCATCTCAGGGTCTCTCACTCTTTACATCTCATGTGAATTTCATTCCACTCTGACACCCCCCCTCTTTTGTTTGCGTTCAGTACTGAAATTTATTTTCTGTACACCAATGAAGGGGGGATAGTGGCTGAGTGGCTGCCCAGGCACATTCGGCTCAGAGTAGTGGGCAAGCAGGCAGGTGAGGGAAGGGAGGAAAATATGAGCTGAGAAGGAGAATCTGACAAAGAGAAACTGCCACCGACTTGGCCAAGCATGCACACAAGGGAGGGGACATACTGCAGTCTCCCCTTTCTCTCCTCTCTCCTCTCCTCCCCACTTCCCCACCCCCTTTGGCTCACCACCACTGAGCTTCTCTGGGTGTGGGTGACCTGTAGAGGGATGTGAGCTCAGCAGTTGGCTGGCTGGTCTGTCAGTCGGTTTGTGCTTTGGTTGTGGTTGTGGAGTTGTGGCCAGAGCCACAGGGTTGGTGAGGGGGAAAGGCTTGGACAGTCTTTTGCATGCTGTGTGTGTGTGTGTGGGAAGCGCCATCAGCACAACACACACCCAGATCCTTCCTTCCTTCCTTCCTTCCTTCCTTCCTTCCTTCCTTCCTTCCTTCCTTCCTTCCTTCCGGTGCGCCTACCGCTACCTCTCTAGCCAGGTATTCAATGTCTCCTCCTGAGAGCATGGATCTTTTAAAACATTTAACTACACACACATACACTATCTCTAGCCGAAGTTTTAAAGCATTCCCTGTTAATGATTTTTTTCCAGACATCAAGATTAGCAAAAAAAAACCCATATCACTAGACTCAACCCGCTGGTTAACAAAAATAAAAATTTAAAAGATGGAAAACCTAAGTAATAGTGAAGCTTGTACACCAGTGAAGGGGGGAGGTGCAGAGTGGGAGGAATAACCTCAATGTGGGCAGTGAAGTGGTCTCTGTGGGTTAGGGAAAAGGTGGGGCAGAAATCCGAGGGAATATGTATTCTTTAGAATTACCTTTCGCTTGGAAGTGAAGCAAGGGGGAAATCAGTCACACAACCACTCTCAGAAAACCGAGGGATACAGCAGCTGGAAAGCAAACTTAGAGCTGAAGGGATGGAAATCAATGCAGAATTAGGGGAAAAAACCAGCGGATGTGCACGGTGAAAGTGAGGGAAATGCATAACAAAAACCCTGACAGACAAGCATGATGAAAGTGAGGGAAAACACCTATGCATAATAGGCCTATGTGTTCAAATTATTCTTCCTTATATGTTCAGTTACTGCTCAGTAATTTCCCACTATCTTTTTAAAATGGAAAAACTGAGTCTTTTTCTTTCCACTGTGTTTCACTTTGGTTTTGTGTACATCTGGCTGAAAAGAACACATTCAGCATGAGGTGGAAAGTGTCTAGCATATAACAATGTACCCGGCAGCTTAGTACTTAATAACCAAATATTGTCTTTTCTAGAAATGGGCAGTGGCTGGAGTACTTTTTAATGAGCTACGGTCCTTCTCTTGTAAAGCTTGATATTACCGGATTTTTTTCACCATCAGGAGTGTTCAGAAGCTCCATTTACATATGCCACATGAAGGATTTTGGATTCCACAGCAAAGAGCTCCAGAGCATCATGCTGGAAGAGCAGACCCTGACTCAGACTGCCCTCTGCTGAATCTGCCAGTTTCATTCCCAGTCCTTGCTTCAGCTGGATCATGCTGCTGCAGATGTGAATGTAGCTCAGAAACATAACTAGAAAGGGAGATACACGTGAAGGGGTTAACCAACACCACTGAGATTAAGCACATTCCAAAAGGCTATTCAAAATAAGCTCTCTTCTCAATAGATCAGCTTCCACTCTCGGTTCCCGTGCCACCAGCTGTTCAAACCTAATGGAAGACTTGGTGGTAGTCTGTGAGGCAAAGAAAGAAAGATCCAAAGTAGCAAACCTCCAGTCATTAAGCCACCAGAACAATTTTCTTCAGAATGAAGCAGTGGCCGCGGACTCATCTATGGCTGTTTTTGCAGCTTCAGGGTGAGGACCCGGGCCAGAAAAGGGCTGCTCTACCCTTTAGCCATGGTGGTGGTTGGAGGGCTTTGTCACAACATCAGGAGCCTTCAGGTCAGGGGCCCAGCAGCATTTCTGGCTAGCCTGGGATGGTGTGGGAGGGGGCAGAACTGAGGAACTGTGCTTTCCTTCTGACATGCCCCTCCATCAATCCATGTTACTCTGGCTCGCTGTTCGGTCAGCTCCAAACCCTTCCGGGGGGGGGGCTGCACCTGTGTACTTTCCTCCCCCAAGTGGGGATCCCCATAAGAGGTCTTGGGGTTTAATCCCTGCAACAGCATGAAGAGCATAGGGGCTGTTGCTTAGCTGTACTCCCATGTGGCAAGGGAACCATGCAGTGGCTTCCACCCATGTAGGCCCACTTACTTGCCATTCCAGGCTACCCCCAGCAGTTGGGCTAGGGATGGGGTTTTCATCGGTCAACAGACTGGTCAGCTGATGCCTGGATTTGTGCCCCATACTGAGCCAATACTTACCACTGTAATCAATAAAGATGTGGCCTGTTTTAACCCACTTAGGTCTCTTTGTACATTTGTGAATCCTTTTCTCTCCCTGCCTCCTCCCCTGGCTTTAGGACGGCAACAGGATTTTTGTATAATGGCTCAAGTTTCTAGCCGTTAGTGGTAGTGGAACATAAAAGGTACATGACTGGCAAAACAGCCAGTTTACTCCATCAGCCAGGACAATGTGGGCTGCAGGAGCCTTTAGTGAGTTGATTCCAGATGTAGATCATCACATGGATAATTTGGTCAGTCACAATACTGTTGAGGAAGCCAACGTGGTGGCAGAAATATTTGCAGTCAGAACTGTGATCCTGTTACCGCTGGCTAAATTCTCAGAATACGGAATGGAGGATTAGTCGCAAAGGGAGTGTCTCCAACCTTTCTGTTTCAATTGGCTCTCAGTTCAATTTGAGGATAAGTCTAAAATATTGCCATTGTTGAATATCTGCTTCACACTAACCCCCACCAGGTGCTGTGGAAGACACACATGTACCATTGTGCTTGTAAAATGTTAAAAACAATGGGGGTGGCTCAGAGTTATCAGATTGAAGGAAATGTTAGTGAAATCCTGAAGGAGGCAAAAAGAGCTACCATAGAATTGCCCTGACTGATTTCTACCTGGGTTGACAATTTTGATGCTTTGTTCTTGATGCAATGCTTTTGTTGTGAGCTTACTCAGGGTGTGGTCACACGCACTAGATAAAACGGGGGGGGGGGAGCGAGGCTATTTTCTCCGGAGGAATTTGACCTGCAGTTGCACGATCACACCTCCCTTTGAAGCTGTGGGTGCAGTCCATCATTGTGTGATCAGATGCAACTACCTGTGAGTCGAGGGGGGGGGTTGTGCCATTTGTTTCCCATGCGCTTAAATGAGGGATCGATGAATTGCACCTCTGCACTGAGGGCTCCCTATGGAGTTTGCAATGATGTCCATCCTGCGAAGGGGGGTGGGGAACAACAGCACAATGTTGGGATGTCCTGATCAGACCATCCCGATGCCATGAGTGTGTGCTGGAGCGATCAGATATGGGAAAGTCCATCCGTGGCTCATCGCAACCTGTTTACTGCCAGGTTTTCCTTGGTGTGTTTTAACTCCGCTTCTGCGGTGGAGCAGAATGGGTTGCTGATGGCTGTGGGGTGCTTCCCAGATGTTGTTGTCTGATCGTGCCCTTTAAATCTGCCCAGCATTTGCACCTATGTTGGGTCTAATTGTGTGTATGATCACAGCCTCAGTCATATCCTTATCCCACCCTTCCACCAAGGAGTTCAGGGCAGCATATGTGGCTTTCCTTTCCTCCAATTTATCTTCACAACAACCTTGTAAAGTACATTAGGCTCAGAGAAAGAGACTGGCCAAGATGACCCAGTGAGTTTCAAGACAGAAGGGGGATTCAAACCTAGGTGCCCCTGGACCTATACTCTTACCACTACCCACACTGGCTTAGAAGAATAATCTCTCTGGGAGCCAGCATAATGGACTAGATGGATCATATTCAGTACAATAAAACTTCTATGATTTTTATCGCAAGCTTAGAGCAAATGTTTGGCATGGACAATGGGCAGGTCCATATGGTCATCAGAATTGCCATTGGAAAATGAGCAATGACTCCTTCCCCCTCCAAATTCTGGAAAGACAGAAGTTCAATGTAACAATTAAAAGGAATAAATAATTCCATAGCTCTTCATTTTGTTTTAATTTGGTAAATAAATGTGGGCTGGAAAAGTCTCCAGGGATAATAGAAACATCTCTCAGGCAGCCACTGATGTCACTTCCTGGTTGCTGTAATTACAGACTACAAAATCATTAAAAATAGAAGCTTAATACATCTGTCAGTCATTTTACTTAGTAAATACTGACAAAAGTGTACGCTTTTGTCCAAGCTGTTAATGAAAGCAGTCTCATGTTTTAGAAATCTTCGTGTAAATGAAGCGGCCTCCTAGAAGGTTTTCTGAAAAGTAGATAATAGTTATCTTAGGTACAAGAGACGTGGAAGAGGGCAAATAAGCAGGTTAAAATAACAGCATGAGGCATGTAAAGTTGCTCTTACATACAATGCAGTTCTTAGATATCCCATAACATTCCTGTGAATGTTTAGAAAAGCAGTAATGTAAGCTAGATGCATTTGGAGTAGGACAGGTGAGGACCAGAATGTGAGAAAAAGTGAATTGGGAGGGGGGATGAGGGGATGGGGAAGGAGGTTGATGTGAGCCTGGGGCAGAAAGAGGGTGAAGAGGCTAGAGGGGAAATGTATGTTTAGAAGCAAGGGATGGGGAAAGGGATGAGAGAAAGGCAGTTGAGAGGTGGTGACAAGAGGAGAAAAGGAATTAAAAGGAGGGGCCATTAGGATAGGGAAGTAGTGTGACCAACCTTGAGGTGGAGCCAGGAGACCTGGAATTTCAGGTGTTCTCCAGACTGCACAGATCAGTTTCCCTGATGAAAATTACTGCTTTGCAGGGTGAGCTCTATGGCACTATACCCTTGTGAGGGCTCTAGGGTTCACCCCCCAAATATCTAGCAATTTCCCAGTGCTGGTAAGTGTAAGGAAGGGGGAAAGGTGATAGGAAGGGATGGGAGTGTAAATGTCAGGAGATGTCAGGCATGTCAGGAAGTTCATGGTGGTGAGATACAAGAGAATGAGGTGGACGAAGGATAATGGGCTACTGGGGGTGGAGAACAGAAGAGAAAGGGAGAGCAGCTATTATGGGGAGATGGAGGAATAATATGGGATGATAGGGTTGGAACAGGAGAATGCAGTGGAGACAATAAAGTGACCGTGTGAAACAAGAAAAAAGGGAAAGCCAAAGCAGTGGAGGAAGAAAGAGAGAGGGGAAAGGGAAAGGAAAAAAACATTAAGGAACAAGAGTGGGGAGGCAGATCAAAAATAAGTGGAAAAGGAAAACTGGTGGGTAGAAGGGGGGACTGGGAAGAGGAATAGAAATTCAGTCCTACATGTGAGAATCCACAACAAATTTCCCTGCGTGGGTGTTTTTTTTAGCTTGCTCCCCTTATACCCCATAAATTGCATCCCATATTGCAGTTTATCTATATGGTTGAATTTAAGGGAAAAGCAAGCTAAAAACAATCTATGGCTGTGGTCACACGGAGCATTAGCCACGCTACAGGGACAGAAGATAGGCGGATTTTCCGGGCGCGATCACATCGCAACATCTGGGAAGTGATGCATGCACACACTTTGGTTTAAAAAAACCCCACAACCCCATTTGCCATGGCAGCGGTGCCTAGCCATTGCTGCTGTGATCGCGCCGCACCGCTTCTTTGCCACGCCACAGGATTGTCGTATGATCGGCATCTCCCCCCAAACCGCGGGATGTCGGCGGGACGTATGATCCGGTGGCTGCGCGGTAGTGCTCGCGGTAGTTCGCTCCGGGGCAAACAGCCACGCGATATCCGGCCCGTGTGACCGGGACTTATATTTTGCAGAAGGTACCCACTTGTAGAGGACTTACACAGGCGATTGTTCAGCAGTTATTTTATATCCAGGTTGCAGAGGCACACTATTAACTTAATGTAGTGGGTTCACAAGACTATCATGGTTTCAGCATAGCTCTTTATTTAGTCACTCACACACACAGCAAGCCGCAACTATATACAGAAACCCCCAGCCCAAACACCACCACCCCAAATACAAATACACCAATAGGCAATTACGCACTTAGGAAACCTTAATTGTTTGGCATGCTTCCAGCTGATGTTCCCTGATTGGCCGGCTTGGCAAAGGGTGGCCAATCCAAATGTAGCTGCAAGGAGCCTCTCAGGCAATGAGTGTTCACTTGAAGGTCTCAATACACAACACCTAAACTCCCATTTCATCTGTTTGGGGTAATTAAAATAAAAAAAAATAAAAAATAAAAACATGAACCATTTTCACCACTTCCTCCCATCTCTTTTCAGAGGGGGAGAGAGAGATGAAAATTCCACATAGCCTTACAAATGACCCCATTTCTAATCCTTTGAGGAGTGTTTCTTGAAATGTAACTTTGCAGAAGGTTTATTTTCTTATGACACCAATAGCCATATGGGAAGACACATCAGGTCTTTTCTTGTTTAATCCAAAGGTTGGTTTTAAAAAATCCACACAAACTACTCCCAAGCTTCATTTCATTGTATTCTGGAAAGAAAGATACTGCCTTTCTGAAAGCACCTCCCTCCCTCCCATTCCCAGATTCCTTAGTGTGATTTTAAAAGCAAGATAATTAACCCTTCACTTCTTTACATCTTTTCTTTCTTTCTTTAGAGTTGGTACCTAGCTGGGATTAGTTTCCATGTGGTAAATTACCATGTGATTTCCATTGACCATGCATGTTAATCTGTCACATTTCAGAGTTATTGTCCACCAGTCCACAGAATGTTACAAACATAAGTATGTTAAACACACCAAGCAAGAGTTCTTCTCAGAATGTAAAAGCATAAACACCATAGCTTTTCCCTGTGTATATATTTGTGTGATGCATTCACATCACATATTTGAAAGACCTGATCTCTCTTGTTTTGTGCTTGTAAACCACTTATGTGCCACCCAGCAACTCATGGTTCCATCTCATAGGAAAGTTTCATCAGCATCATCATCCCATGCGATGCCATTTTCAGCAGTTGTTCCAGTGCTCCTGGATGAGTTGAAATTGAGAGTCTTTTGCACTGTTTAGAAGCTGGTGCAAGAGCTTTCTGTTGAATATGATGATTTTGCTGATTAGGTCTGAGTGGATTATTTTGTAGTTCTGTTTCAGTTATTCTATGTGGCAGTTTTACATGAACATCCTTGGGTTGGGGAAGGAGTCTGTAAACATATTAACAAATAAATAAATAGTTATAAAAGGATGACAAAACAAGTTTAGAAACCATACAGAAATCCTTTCTCGAAAGGTGGGTGTGCTTATGGTTAACTAGCGGTAAACAACAACAACAACAACAAAGTCACTCCATATTTGCTGAGGCACCCTCATTTACCTTATCATCAACAGCAGAATTATTCCTATCAAATAGTGGAAATACCTGAATTCTGCAACATGCCCCAACTTTATGAAGTCAGAACTTTCTAGCATGCAGACAGAGATAGGGACAGTGGGTATCAGCACTTAACGCTTCATTGAGAGAGCCTTTAACATACTGTATATATTAGGGAGTAGAGGTGTTTCAGGAGTTTTCTGCCCAGTGAAAGGTCATAGGTTTTCTTAAACCAGTCTTCCCATCCTTGGTTTTCAGATCGCACTTCTCTTGCTGTAGCTAGTGAGAGGGTTCAATGGTAATATACTTGACTGCAGACATATGGAACATGGTCACTGGTATTTCATATCCTTCTGACAGAAAACAAGTTTTTAGTTGAATGCAACTATGTATTATATAATATTATAATATTAATTTGGTTTGTAGGTATATTTAGATATAAGCAAATGATACAAAGATCTCAGGCATACATTTGATTCCTACTTGTGAAGTGCCACTCTTTAAGGGCCTGGAGGAAGATGAGCTGTCTCATCTTCTCATCTCAGAAGAAGATGAGCTGCATAAAACTGCTTTCCTCCACAGCTGGTTAGAAGCCACTGTAAATGGGGAGAAAGAGCTCACTAAAATTTCAGTTGCCCCCAAGATCCTGGGAAGCTGTATGGCCCTCATTAAGAATTACTGATCTGTACAGTTCCACCCTGGGTTCTGTTGGGCAGAGCAGTCCTCTGTTGAGCCTGTGCCATGGCAGCTGGCCATGGCATAGCTGCAGTGCTACTAGTCCATTCACTATAGGGATAAGCTACACAGTGACTGCCAAGAAATGTGTGTGTCTTATTTTGTATCCTGTGGGTACAACCACGGTAGCTTCCCTGGCAACCACAGTGCTGCATTCCATGGAGGTGCTTGATGGACAGGGCAGCCAGAACAAAACAGGGGATTGCAGTCATGGGGGCTTAGCCTAGACGTGAAGAGGGGCAGGGCCAGGAAGTACTGCTCATTGTCAGCTGCACAACCCTCCACCCTTTTAAAGGGACCAAGATCCCTTGCAAAGTCCTGGACACCAGACAGCGGAGCAGGGTTCCCAGATTCCCTCTCCAACATTCAAAGTTGACTCCCTCCCACACAGAACAATGACCACCCAAAATCCATATGAGGAAGGGGGTTGCCAGTGCCAGTGCATTGGTGGGTGTCCTCCACTCACTGGCAGCTGCACCATCCAGCAGGTTGACCACACTGCCTCGGGTGGCCCCCTCTGCCCTCCATGCCATCCTGGCTGCTGGTGGAGCAGGAGGGGCATGGAAGGGACCCCAAAGTGCCTCCAACAGGTCCCTCAACAGCCTTTCAATGTGCACCTGTCCCTGCCCCACATCCCTCATGACAGTAAGCAGCTTCTCCAGGGGCCTGGTAGCTGCTGTCACAGGTGCTGCCAGCCTGTCCATACATTGCTGACCCTTGGAGAAAGCTTCCAGCCACTCCCGCTTGATTGCTGCCCATAAGGACAACAGTGTAGGGGGATGAGCTGAGCCAGGCACGGGCCCCATGCTAGTGGGCCAGGCAAGGGGCTGGAGTCCCGCCTGTTGTCTGGGCCACCTGCAATTGCAGCATCTGGCTCCAGAGGATGCGGCTCACCACTGTTGTCCCTACTCTCCCCAGTCTCTGGTGGCCCAAATCTGCTATCACCTGAAGACATCAAGTCTGCATGCTGCATTGGCCTTGCCCTCAGGCACTGGCCCTGGGGACTCCCAGATGCCCAATGTTCACAGGATCATGGAGCCCACTGCCGCCATTTGCCTTGTGGGAGTCAGGGCACAAAGGTGGTCCTTGACGTCAGCTGTGAACATAAAGGAAAAGGGTCCTGGGGTGGAGAGATAAATCCATGAGTCAGCCCCAGTGGTCACCTTGGTACCAGCAGTCCTCTTCCATCTTGGTTCCAGCAGTCCCCTTTGCAGGCACCTCACCTCTTTTGGCCCCCACCTAAGTAGGCTGCATACCACGGCCTTCCTTCCCACCACACAGCTCCATCTCCTCTTGACTTGACACATGGGAATGGTGGCCTAGGTTCAGGTTCAGAGTCCCATGGGTCCTGGAGAAGCTCCTTGGGTACTGAGATGGGGGCATCACAATGGTAGACTACCTCTCCTCCTTGGGACCCATGGTAGGAGCCCAGCTGCCCTGGCTAGTGCCTAACCTGCCCCCCCAGTCACCTCCAAAACTGGTCCTGCAATGGCACCCTCACTCTGAAAGGGGGAGGCAAGGATTCAGGACATCCAGGGGATGTTGGGAGGCTGTGGGTGGCAGGTGGTAGGCCCCTATGCAGAGGCCTGGTGGCAATGGAACCTGTGACACTCACCACAGAGCACCTCAATGCCACAGACACCCACTACCTCAGAAGGTATAACCACCCACGTGATGGCCTCATCTCCTGGCAGACCTTCGTCCACTGCCCATCTGTAAGGGAGACCTTTGGCCATGAGGGTTCGGACATGCTTCCAAGTTGGGCCAAAGGAATTGTTCCAGTGCTTCAGGATAGAATCTCCATCCTGGTGGCATGACCCAGGGCAGAGACTTGCTCCACTGCCATGTACCAGAACCATAGCAGTGGAAGGTGACCGAACTGGTCCTGGTAGTCACTAGGTCTATGCTCTCATGTTTCATCACCAACCTGTACAGCAGCGCTTTCTCAGCTTTGGTCCAGTTAGGACGGCAGTCGCCATCACTACTGCCAAATGCTGGTGCAGCCATGGCACCCACACACTGTGGGATGTTTAGGTGGTGCAAGCCACTGTGGAAAGCACCCCCAATCTCACCCCTCCTCCTCCTGTTTATTTATTTATTTATTTATTCATTTTATATCCTGCCCTCCCCGCAAAGGCGAGCTCATGTTCCCATAGTGGGTGTCATGTCGGCCATCAGGAGGAAGCCACACACAGGGGAGCCATCTATGGGAACAGGGGGTTCCGCCATCAGGAGGAAGCCACACGCAGGGGAGCCATCTATGGGAACAGGGGGTAGGTGAAGGGGGTGGGAAGTTGGGAACCAAGGGCAGCTGCACCACAGGTAGCCAAGAACCTTTCACTGTATTGAACACAGCCCCGTCTCTCTGCAATCATGGGGCAACCTGTTTTGGCATGGTGTCTCCTTCTGTCTCTTCCAAACTTGCTAGGCATTCAGCACATCCACTTACTGGTAGTGATCTATGTTTGGGTAGCACCGAGTTGGCAGAGAAGGCACCATGCCTGGTGGTACTGAGCACACATCAGTAAGCTGCACTTGTCAGACAGTACCTGCCTGCATGGTTTCCTCCTGAGACCTGGAGCAGCACCTGCCACAACTGTGTTTATCATCATGGTCACTATTTTTGGCTACAGTGCCAGCTAGAAGCCTGATGCACACAGTAGTCATGGCACTAATGTTTTTGCAATCACCCCACTATGAAGTCCATTCTTTATGGCTTTTTCTCACTCTGGCCCCTCATTGTTGTTGTTGTTCAGTCGAGTCCGACTCTTTGCGACCCCATGAACCAATTCACACCAGGCCTTCCTGTCTTCCGTCGTGCTCCTTAGTTTGCTTAATTTCATGTTCGTTGCCTCGATAACACTGTCTAGCCATCTCATTCTTTGCCATCCCCTTCTTCTTTGACCTTCAATCTTTCCCAGCATCAGGGTCTTCTCCAGTGAGTGCTCCCTTCTCATTTGGTGGCCAAAGTACTTGAGCTTCAGCTTCAGTATCTGGCCTTCCAGGGAACACTCTTTTATGATTGACTGATTTGATCTTCTTGCAGTCCAAGGGACTCTCAAGAGTCTTCTCCGGCACCATAATTCAAAAGAATCTATTCTTTGGCATTTGGCCTTCCTTATAGTCCAACTCTTGCAGCCATACTGTTCTACTGGGAATACCATTGCTTTGACCATACAGACTTTTGTTGGCAGGGTGATGTCTCTACTTTTTATTATGCTGTCAAGATTTGCCATCGCTTTCCTCCCAAGAAGCAGGCGTCTTTTAATTTCATGGTTGCAGTCACCATCTGCAGTGATCTTGGATCCCAGGAACATGAAGTCTGTCACTGCTTCCACGACTTCTCCTTCTATTTGCCAAGGAGTGATGGGGCCGGATGCCATAATCTTAGTTTTTTTGATGTTGAGTTTCAAGCCAACCTTTGCGCTCTCCTCTTTTACCCTGAGCAAGAGGCTCTTTAGGTCCTCTTCACTTTCTGCCATTAGCGTGGTATTGTCTGCATATCTGAGGTTGTTGATGTTTTTCCCAGCAATCTTAATTCCGGCTTCTGAATCATCCAGGCTGGCATTTCGCATTATGTACTCTGCATATAAATTAAATAAGCAAGGGGACAATATACATCCTTGTCATACTCCTTTTCCTATGCTAAACCAATCAGTTGTTCCATATCCTGTTCTGTCACTTCTTGACCCTTATACAGGTTTCTGAAGAGACATGTGAGGTGGTCTGGTACTCCCATCTCTTAAAGAAGAAGAAAAAGAGGAGGAGGAGGAGGAGGAGGAGATTGGATTTATACCCTGCCCTTCACTCAGAGTGGCTTACAAACTCCTTTCCTGAGTCTGGTTCATGGCGGCTTGCACTTGGACGTGTCCCATCTAGCTCTGATGGAGATGCGCCAAGCTGAGGCGATCAGGAGGGGTCTTGGCTGGACCCTCGGGGCCTTTGTAATAGGCCGCCCAGCCTGGGGAGCTCAGAAAAGCCTCTCTCAAAGCGACGGCTTAGAGATTGAGGCTTATATTTTCCATGAAAGGTCCTGATGCCGCAGAGCCATTATGTCACTTAGAGCTGACTATTGGATGAGCGTTCAAGAGCAGAAGCAAAACCAACACCTGCAATGAATAATCATAGCACAACAATGAACTAAGTAACTCTTTTTTAAGTGATAAAGTCTCAGATTGTTAGATTGACTTGGCAAGAAGCGGTGGGTGGGGAAGGGTTGGAGTTCTACCCCCCCAAATGAAACGGTCCATAAGAAAAGATAAAGAAAGCATAACTAACCATATGAGACTTTATTCGAGCTTGAAAGGTATAATTTAATCCAAGAAGTGCTGAAATCGGTTGACTTTTACTTTAAAACTATAAACTTTCTCATAATGAAAAAAACAATGGATGGTAGAGGGAAAAAGAACGGGGGCAGAGAAGAAACCTCCTCCCGGAAGCTCAGTACCAACAACTCCCACCCAATCCCTAGAGACGGCACCAGACTTTCCCAACATGCTGGCCTCTGCATTGCACCCTCTGTTGGAGCAGATGCCGACTATGAACACAAAGCTAGACTTTGTGCAAAAACAACTCTTACAAATGGGGAAGAGAGCTGACAAAACGGACCAAAAAATTAAGAAGGTTGAAAGAAAGACTAAAGATATTGAGCAAAAGATGGCAGAGGAGAAAAAAGAAAGAAACATCGGGAAAAAATCAACTTCTACAACTCCAATGGGAAAAATCCATATATGTTTTGCGCTTTCAAGGTTTATCTGAGCAAATGGGAGAAGACTTAAAAAGGATTTTAAGTGAAGCAATTGCATCAATTGCAGATCTCAAGCAAGAAGACCTCCAGAAAGATATGGATTTGGTTTACTGTACTTACCCGGACTTTATAAGAAAAAAATAAGCTGTCTGCTGAAATCTACATGCAATTTTCTAAGAAAACTATGAGAGACAATGTTTTGAAAGCCACATCAGGGAAAATACTAAAGATCCAGGAGGAGGAAATTAAAATCCTAAAAGACATTCCATTTGAGATCCGGAAAAGAAGGCATCAATATAGAGACTTGATTCTTTTTCTCCAAAATAAACAAATTGTATACAGATGGACTTTCCCAGAAGGACTCACGTTCAAATTCAATGATAAGAAAATTAAAATTGACACTGCCCAAAAGGCAAAAAGCTTCTTAAAACAGCAATGAAACCCTAATGATGATAATGGCGAAGAAGAGGAATATAGTGGTGAGGAAATGGATGATTCTTCAAGCAAGTCAAGCAAATCCAGAAGTACAACTTCAGACTCTGAGAAAGGTGTAACTTTGTACTTGTTTCAGGGGGTGTTTCCACGCTGACACAATTTAGGGAGTATATAGCCTTCGACAAAATATATAGCCTCTATTCACCCATCTTGGTGTTCTGTTAGTTCCTGACCTGTATTTGCCTGAGAGGATGGCTGTCAGGTCACTCCAAAGAAAATGTTTTCATTAACGCTCTCCTGACTTCTAATCTAGAAAGCTGACTTGTTTTCCTCTCCACTGAGTGCCAGGTGCAAGATAGTGTCTAGGATATAGCTTTGATGATGTTATTCTTGATTTGTAGCCAGCAATTAGCATATAAGATGTTCAGTTTTAGCTATCTCATTTCAAGTTCTGGCTAGCTTTGCTGTGTGTATATATATTCGAAGCCCACTAGATTGAAGTTAGCCTGATATTTCTGTAAGTTTGATGCTTTATTAAAATTTCCTTGTAACCAAACCTGGATCTTGCATATCGTTTTCTTGGGATTTCTGCAAACTTCTGACGAGGGC
This sequence comes from Gekko japonicus, assembly GCF_001447785.1. Taxonomy (NCBI): domain Eukaryota; kingdom Metazoa; phylum Chordata; class Lepidosauria; order Squamata; family Gekkonidae; genus Gekko; species Gekko japonicus. The sequence goes on along the minus strand of NW_015159727.1, from coordinate 36,924 downwards.
TCCTGACCAGGGCTCCAAACAGAGAACCACCTAAATTCAGCCACACCCCCTGAAATGCCCACATACTCACTGGCATAGGGCACTGCACCAGAGTTGCACTGGCATGCAGCAGTGTGGAGTTGTACCAGCACAAGAGTGGTGCAGCAGTGCTGGTGTTTTGCATTGGCACAACTATCTTTTACACAGCTGTTTCTCCAAGATATGCCGGCATATGGGTCAGTCAGCTCCTGGAGCCAACTCCCCCCCCCCTTAGGAATGTGCTGTTGGTCATAGCATAGGTCTATAACAAAGGAATAGAATATTGTGTACAGAACATTACATATGTAGGCAGTCACATTACTTCCTCAGAGAAAGTCTGAGAGATACACTTTGCAGTTTGGCCTTTATTGCTAAAACAGATTAAACAAATGGGATTCATACCTCCAAACTCACTACTCTATAAATTGCAATGACGATCTAATCTCCATTTCCTTCAACTGAGATCATCTCTTGCAACACCTACCTGAATAAACAGGAGAGGTCCTGCAAACACATGTGGTTGCACATGGCTGTTACCATCCTGGAAAACATTCTTACTTATCTTAATTACCTTGAATAAGAGAACTTGCAAGTTTTCTTAATGAGGTCTTAGCCACTATTTTCTTGCAAAGATAATTTTGTTTGTCTCCATCTGCCATACTATCATTGAGAAAGCCTAAGTAAAGAAGACAGCACAATGAAAAAACAAAAAATGAAAGTAAACTACCCAAAGAAGTAGGGAGAAAGATGTTCTGTAACACTGTGAGCTACTACTAGTCAAAGCAGTAGTGGTAACAAATCTGGATGGAGTTTACACTATAAAGTACACTTGTGACTAACAGTTTCCCATAGCTTGCAATAGTTACCCAGCATTTACAGGCATCCCTAGCCAAGATGCGTCAAGATGTGCCAAGATTTATTTTAAGATTTCAAAGCAAATGTCAGTAGTCTTGTTTTCTTTCTTTGGTATGCATAAGAACCAGGGAAACATGAAATATCGTTCCAGATCATGAGTGATCATAATACTGTTTATTTTACTTTTAAAAACCCTCTTAACTAAAGAATAAATTTCTATAGATTTTGCTCTAGCTTTATGGAATGGCAATGGGATATACATGATAAATCAGAACAGAGGTACTTTTTCTTTTCGCTTTGCCATCCAGCACCAACCCCCCCCAAGATCTAAGCTTCACACGGCAGGGAAAACACTGGGAAAAGTGCGGCTTTTAAAAGCTGCACCAAAGTTGAGATGCCTCGGCGGGATCCCACGGATCCCCTGAGCTGCAGCGCGGCGCTCCCCGGCACAATCAGATGCCGGGGAGGAAGAGACGAATGGGAGGGGGAGGCTGCCAAACTGCGCATACTCGAGTATGCGCAGTACAGCTGGGGATCAGGGATGTGCCAGTGCAAGGTCACGCCAGCGATCCCATGGCCAGGCTTGAGTCGCTCTTCTCCGAAGAACCACCTAGGTAGGTGGTTCTTTTTTAGTGCAGGGTTTTGGGTGGGAGGGACGGATCCGGGACGGACAGGCAACGATTCCCAGATGTTGCCGTGGGATCACGCCCATTTGCTCCCCCCCCAATCTGTCCCGCTCCCGGCCCCAAACCCCTCGTGCAAACAGGGCCCATGATTTTCAAACGTAGACTTGGATTTTGGGGCTTGGATTTTGGGGACAGTACATGTTTCTGTGTAGAAAGTTGCATGTCCAATCCCTGACATCTCCAGTGGGAAGGACCTCAGGTAACACATTAGAAAGCTTTTTTCTTTGCCTGAGACCTTGGAGAGCTACGGCCCATTAGAGCAGACAACACTGAGTGAAAGGTGCCAATGGTTTGATTGAGTGTACTGCTGTTTTATATGTTTGAATGTAACATTCTTATGTAACAGACTCAATGACTTCCTTTTGTAAATGTAACATTCTTATGTAACAGACAAATCTCAATGACTTCCTTTTGGTTCCTATGTGCAGCCTTTCCAAATGGATAGCATCAGAGGTCATTTCGGGGGGGAATGTGGGGGATCGCAGTTCCCCTGGGTGAGGTGCAGGGGGCGGGGCACATGATGAAGCCCCGCCCCCTGCTTTCGGCCGCCCCACTTCCAGCTCTCATTCAGCCAGGAGGAGGCAGGAGAAGAGGGAGGGTAAGTTGCTTCCTCCCCGCCTCTCCCCACCCCTGCCTGCCTGGGGCCAGGGAGGGCCTTGGCGGGGCTTCCTCGCACTCCCGCCGGCCTTGCAGGTCCACCGCCAGGCCCCTGATGTCAGGGGGTGTGGCATATGCTAATGAGTTATGCTAATGAGTTCCCCTAGCTCTTTTTCTACGAAATGACCCCTGGATAGCATGTACTTTTTTTCCAGACAGTTTTGACCTAATTTATTACCTTGGGCAGCACACAAGCATCAGAAAGGGAGAAGGGCTAGCCCTGACCTGGATAGGCCAGGCAAGCCTGATCTCATCAGATCTCGGAAGCTAAGCAGGGCCGAGCCTGGCAAGTATTTGGATGGGAGATCTTCAAAGAATACCAGGGCCAGGAGGCAGAGGCAGGCTACCAAGCCACTTCTCTGAACATCCTCCATGCCCCAGTAGGAGTCACCAGAGGTCGCCATGACTTCCAGGCATGGTCACGCACACACACACAAAATGCAAATGGAGGAAGGTTGGCTGAAATTCAGGATTTCTACCCACAAACAGAACTCAGCTGAAACTGCTGATGGCATGCAGAGGCTAACGTGTGGAT